>NW_008794212.1:598382-658993 GCF_000699145.1 Aptenodytes forsteri
TCTTAAGATTCCTGGGGATATATATTAGTGTTTTAGCCATATATTCATTCTGACGTTAAAAAAAAAAAAGGCCAGATAATAAAAATTGAAGTTTATATAGCTGCAGTATGATAGAAATTTGTTTGCTAGGTACAAACCAAAAGTAGTCTGTCTAGTTTTACTTACTCTATCAAATTTGCCTAATTAAAATTAAACACAGTAAAAACTTTTGCAGCCAAAACCAATCCCATGTTTTTGAAGATAAATAGCCAAGCTCTGAGGGTCTCTGCATCATCTTTCAGTACTTTAAAATTTCCTACCCTAGTTAAATACTTTTTTTTTAAAAAACTTGTAATATTGTGGTGGAATATACCAGATAAGCAAATTGAACAATTGGCCAGAAAATAGATTGCCTTGGTGTGGCACTATGAGGTGGCCCAGTTCTAAAACATGGTGTTATTTTGTTATTTATTCTTGTACACTCATTGCATATGCCAGTCTAATCTGCTTTTGTTTGATGCTTTTTGCCACCAGCCTGCTGCCCTGGCAGCTTTGCAGAACTCTCCTGCTAACTCTGTCTCCTCTTCCCGAGGAAGTGATGAACTTAAACTGTAGTATCTTAGGATCTTTTGCAGAGTACTCTTGTTTTCCACAGGTGTAGGAGTCTCAAAAGGTGTGCAGAAAATCCCTTTGTTAAACCGCCTTTTTTAGGAGGTTAAGTTAGTGTTAAAAGAAAACCAACCCTGTTGTCAGTAGGACTAAAGATAAGTAATTCTTTAAATAGATCATAGGCAAATGAACTACAGCAGTACAGAAATACTGCAGAGCTTTAGGATGCTACTGCTTCTGCATGTGCAAGAAGAATAAAACACAGGTGCTTGCCATATTCACTTCAATGAAATGTTGGCTGCTTTAGTGCGAGATAGAATTACTGTGGCATTGGTGAGGTTATTGCTGAAAAATGTCTGTTTTGAAGCTTCGACTTCAAAAGTGAAGTCGACAAATTGGGAAGGATTCAGAAAAAAGACCTTCAAGAATAATCTTTTTGTCTACAAATCTTGTGTTATTGAGGAGCTAAGAAATCTCAATCAATTTAGTTCAAGAAACAGCGTGATGACTGTTACCTACAGATAACTGACAGTTATCTACAATGAGAAGAGATTTCTCACCTTAAAGGTGTTAGACAGTATAAATATTAAAAATCAGTATTTTCAGTGAATCCTGATGAAGATGAGATTATGTACAGTGTCCATTTTTAATGGAGAAATTTAACACTGAATAAGAATCATAAATTTTGAATTGGCTGCTGCATTTCATTAGATTTCCTGTGGGATGTGGCGTTGTTTAAAAAGTTGTGAGCTTGATGCAGAAGTTACCAGTTGCAGTTCTTTGCTCCTGTGTGTTTAAAATGTAAATTTTCACAGCTGTTGCCTCAGGTTTATAAGATGATGGATTTTTTTTGTGGGTATGTCTCTCTCAGGCTCTTGTTGAAGGGTAGATCATATGAAAATTTTGGCAGAAGGGAAAACTTTAATGCAAGACACTTTTATTAAAGGAAATTAAATGATTGCTAGTGAGTATGTAAAACTGTAAGTGAGAACAGACCAGAACATAAGCAGAAAAAACAAATGTACACAAGGAATAGGTTATGTTTGTATTAAAGGATATGTATTAAATCACATAAATATTCTATATGTATATATGTACCACTTCTACAAATTTTAATTCCCCTTAAAATTGTAGGAGCAAGATAAATTTTTTTTTTGGGGGGGGGGATCAAAAGGAAGCTGATTATTTATATTTTCAAGTAATTTCCCAAAGCTGGTTTAAGAAAACTGTGTATAGAAAACATCTTACACTTCATTGCTGCCTGCTGAGTTATGGTCTTAAATGAAGAAGAACAAACTGGAACTGAATTCAGTATTTAGAGAATTCCCATTTTATACCAGCAGTGCAAGAATAATTCTGTTGCTGTTGAGTAGGTTTCCTTACCGGTGCTTTCTTCTGTCCTGTACGTCCCCAAATCCTTTATTCAGGGAAATAAGCAAGTGTATTTAAAACTACCTTAGCATGTTTCAAAGTCAATATAATAGCTTTGTAATCAGTCATAAATATCTAATTTAAAGATAATTTAAAATGCTTGTCATATATAAGCATATGATTTTTAAGTAAAAGTTGTTTCTGTTTGCTTAGGAGGTGATAAGATTGTAGACTAAATGTGATTAATGTTCTTTGCAGATGTTGCTTTATATGCTTAGGCTTTCAGAAGTAAAGCAGTCTAGACTGACTGTCTGCATTGTCCTACAGCTTTGATCTTGATTAAAACTTGTTGTATTACATTTATCATCTTCTTTTCTTGAATGCCAGAAAGATTTTTTTTTTTAATGTATGTTTATATAGAAAGATACTAAGTATCATCTAAGTGTGTTTTTTCCCTCCTGTTGGATATACGTATAAAGATAGGTGGTGGCTTCTTTGATCTCCTTGCTGCGGTCATCTGTATTTCTGTCAGGTCTGATATTAGTGATCTGTTAGTATCTGTTTCATTCTACTAAACCAAGATTTTTCTTCCTGACCACCACCCTTGCAACTCAGGGCGATTGAACAGGACTGCTTCAAGCCGTGCAAAGGGGTCAAACGCAGCAGTGACACGTATAGTACCTGAAGAGAGTAAAATTTATCAGGGACTGGTATGTGCCCACTATATGGGACAGCAAAAGATTTGAAAGCAGTGAGTTTCTCAAATCCTTGTCTTGGTATTAAAACTTTCACTGCTTTGGGAGATGATAATTTCCTCACTTGTGTGCACCAAGTACAACTGGAATGATTTTTGGAGATTTGGAATAATCAGATTTTCTGTTCATTTGCTTATTTGTCAATTGAAGATTGTATATGACTGATTTCAGAACTTTATGGGGAAGTTTTAAGTGAAGGGGATCCTTCTAATACTAAAACTATTTGATGGTCAGTCAGTAAAACATTTTGGGTAGTTCCATTAAATATTAAAGTAGATGGGGTTTATTTTCTATTATAACTTTTGTTGTTACTGCCACTGAGTGCTTTATGTAAGTCTGGTTAGAGTTGTCTATGAAATGTTTGTAGCTTCGAGATGACAGTGGTGTCTTAAAGCCAAGTCTGGGAACATGACTCCATGTACTCATCAAGTATACAAAATGGATGGAGAATTAACTAGATAATAAGTTAAATAATATGTAGCTCTCATAATAAATCCATTATAGGAGGCCATGAGTTGTGCGAAATGGATGGAATTAACTAGATAATAAGTTAAATAATATGTAGCTCTCATAATAAATCCATTATAGGAGGCCATGAGTTGTGCTGTACTTTGCCATTACCTGATTTTTTTTCCAATCCTTAACCCTTAACATTATTATTTAATTCTGTAACAAAATTTAATATTTTCATATTAGGGCATGGTTGTCATTATGGAGATCTATAATCTTGTCTAAATGTTGACATAGCTATCAGGGGAAAATTAATGAAAATATGTGAATACAAATCTCACAGCAAATCTGGATTCCCCCTGTTTTGAAAGCATTACCCGGTATGTAATTGATGTACCGGCTGAACCGGAGTTGCCATTCTTAATTTAGATACTTAAGTAGTTGAGAACTGTGTAGGGCTCCCTTATATAGACCTGGGCTTCCTGAGGGTAATTTCTTAATAAAATTCTGGTAAATTATCTTAATACTTTGAATTAGCATATCAAAAGGTTAACACTAAAAATTTTATACAACATTTTGTAACAAGTGGATTTTTAAGACTTTCTTGCAAAGTTAAATGAAGCAAAACTGGCTTAATTGAACACTTTAAGGCAATTTTTTCATTGATTTGCATGCTATAAATGTCTTTAAATAGTTTAGGATTATTGTACTATGTCAGATGTGGGCTATACAATCAGGGTTATGTAGTACCAAAATTCAGCTTGATCATGTGTTACTAAACATGTGATTTGCTAAAAAAAAAAAGTCCAGTAGCAGTAAGTCTTTAGTGTGGTTTTGAATATTTTTCATAACAACCATACAGTGAAGCATGGTCCTGTGGACTTCAGGTTTACTAAGTGTATGTGCATGGTTCTTAAATGAGAATTTAATTTGATACATTAGTTATTAAATGTTTAGGTGTTTAAAGCCTTTAAAACATGCCTTCAGTATCCTCATACTTGGAGATAATTCCAGCAATAAACTTGAGTTTCTAAAAAGTACTTTGTACTTTTTTTTTTGAGACATTGTAGATTGACATCAACTTTTTGTTATTCATACATAACCATAAATAAGAATATTTTGGTCTTTTTTTCCTTAGCTGGATTTTTTCTAAATTACTTGATGTTGGTATATTTTTTTAATATATTTTTATTTGTGCATTTTAGGGAATAGGGAGATGATTTACAGATTACTAGAATTGAACTGGTAGTCACTCTAATAAGAGAAAAGAGGGCTGATTCTGTACTGTTCTTCTAAATTTTCCAGTGTATAGGTTAAATTACAGCAATTCAGAAGCATTTTTCTGGTGGAAGAATAACAGCAATTTTCATCCACTTCACAGTTTCTTTTGAGGAGACTTTCTGGAGAGATTAATATTTCTTTTGCTACTTTGAGGGCCAAACTTTACAAGTATGTGCATAGTTACCTTTTTGTACACAAGAAACTGTTGTAGTACTTATTAGAGTTAATGTATCATTGAGCTCTGTTTTCAAATGTCTGTTTGCCTTGCTTCATACTGAACATCAAACAGCCTCAGAAAAGGCTTTTTTTTCTTAAGAAAAACACTGAACATTGAAAATGTAGACTATTTGTAAGTGCTTGTAGGCAGGCAAGAGAAATAAGAGCCACTATCTTGGGTTACTTTAGTATTGATTTGATTCTCATGTTAGATCAGTGCTCATTTATTTAAGACAGCTGTTGCAGCAGTTGCTGCATTTAACTTTTCAAATGACAATAAATGTGCTGGTTGTCCAATATGTAGCATATTCTTAAAGTCACTACTACAGAGTTACGCTCTAGAACACCGTTAAGAGTTTTATGAAAGTACTTTTAAATTGTTCCCTTTTCTAGGCAGTTATTCTTAAAGCTTTGATGACAAATATGAAATAATGAGTTAAGTTTCAGTATGTAGTATCCTGACTTTAATAACCTCCTTCTGGTTTTGAAATACTTCTTTTTGGATTTGTTCTTCTAGTTGTTGATATTGCTTTTCTGGATACAGTTGTTAATATCAAAAAATGACCAGTGGATAGCAAAATCTGCTTCATGCGTATCCATAAAGATTAAAAAAAATGGAGAAAAATAGACTAATATTGAGGTGCATTAGGAAATTGCTTTGTTGTTCCACTGCTTTTTTCATCTTACTGTGAATCTTCAGTACTTGAAGTTTTTGACAGTTTACCGGTCACTTATATCAGAAGTTATTCTACATAAAAACTGGCATAATAATGATTCCTTGTGAAGTTCTGTCAGTTCTCACTTCCTGAGGGAAAGCTCACTTTGTGTAGTATCTTTAGAGCATGGGAAGGTGATGATGGGGGTTATAAGTAATAAGAGAATTTAAATTGTGAGCATTACATATGGTGAAAATGTTTACTTAATGAAGACTCCGTAAGATAGTTGGACTCTGGATTTCCCTGATCTTCTCTAGAAAATAGGTCCAGAATTAGGTACTTCAAACAAAAAAATCTTGGTACTCGAATCATAAATCTCGGTCAGTACCCAGATCATCTTTGTTGAAGATGAGTGTTGCAGTTGACAGTTGAGGTTTTGTGTAGCTGGAACTGCCTGTGTTGTTTTGTTTGGAGCTTGAGACAGAGTTGACTTAGCAGCTTGAAAGCAAGAAGTGTATGTGCTTGCCCTATCAACAGTGTTTTTATCCATAAAAATACAGGTTATTTCAAGCTATGTGAATGGGAATTTTTACGTTATCTTCGGATTTACAGTCTCATACAGCGAGCAAAATAAGGCAGCCTGAGAGGGGACAAATAGAAAATCCATTTCAAGTGACAACTAGAGGTAGAGAGGCAGTTTTGCTAGATTTTTTTAATAAAATCAGTATCGATTTCAGAACATAAAGACACAAATTCTAAAATTCTTTCAATGTAGAGAAGGTTTGGAATTGTATATAAATAGGACTGGACAGTAGAAATAGAATTAAACAGATACAGCAAAGTTTGAGGTTATGCAGATTTTTTTGCTTTAGGAAGAGCGTTCAGCAGTCACATATATTAGCATTTTTACGGTGATGGGTATTTACTCAGATGTGTAATGCTGCAGTCTGACATTTATTTAAGTTTAGTGGCTGAAGGAAGGAATTACTTCCCCTTGTTTGTGCCAGTTCAGCTGTTTGTGAGGCTGTAGAGCAGAGTCTGCTTTTTTGATTGTGCTACAACTTAAAAATGTATTTCAAACATGTGGTCTTGCATTATAACAGGTACCATGAGCTACTAATGTGATTTGGCTGTGACGCATGTGATCCTAAAATGCTTCTGAAGGAGTATTTCCTAGCAAACAAAAACAGTATTGATACCAGCCAAGTCTTTGGAAATGTCTTAAGCACTGTATGTAGTTCTGGCCAACCTGTGTAAGAAAGATGAACTTGGAAAGGCCTACTGTTGTGAATGTGAATGTTGTGAATGAAAAGGAGAATGAAAATACAAAAAAGCCCCTGGATCATTGACTATGTGGAATCAAGACTGAAGCTAAACTTTATGATTCTCCATACATATGTTGGAGAGTTAAAATAAGGGAAGGGTAAAGAAGGGTTTCCAGCTCAGCTGAATGGGTGAACCTTTAAAGGCTTGAATTTTTCAAAGCTGGATCCTGCCTTTTCCCCACCATGTTACTCTGCCTGCCTGCATGTCCAAGATAATTCCTCCCTCTGTTCACACAAATCTGGAACCTGTCTTTCATACTGCTTAGCTGCCATCTGGACATGGGCAGCTGTAGCTTGTCTGCATCCACTGGTCAGTGTATGTGTGCTCATCAGCCAGCCAGCTAGGTACTGCCAGTCAGCTGCTGGCTGAGCCAGGCCAGACAAATAGCTTAGCAGTTTATAAGTTTTCTGGGCCAGTTTTAAGCAAAAGAATATAGCTGATGCTTTAAAAAAAAAAAAAAAAGGTGAAAATTAGTTGTAAGTGTCTTTAGGTTGGGATCTTGGTTGTAACCACAGACAAAAGTGAAGTATAGTGATGGCAAAAGAATTTTAACTTAAATAAGAAGCTTGATCAGCATATGAAGGATAACTGTGTAGTTTTTTTGCTTGCAATAGCACTGAGTGGGACACAACACCCACAGAGAGACTTGTTTGAGATTTGAGTTTAAGACACAATCACACTGGTCCTGTTGTCTTTTAAATAGTTATATAAGGTCCTGAAAGACAGAAAAAGAAGGGGGGGTAGGATGCATCACATGGAGGAAACATCAAATGTGAAGTTGGATGCTTGCCTCGTAGATGTCTTGACTGTGTTTTTGTTTGACTTGGTGTGTGGTTCTGTTTTCTTTGCAGTCAAACTGTTTAAAAAATTTGAATTGAACTTGACAGATTTGGAAGGTGAAAGGTATAATAATTTTTTTTAATTAGCCTGACTTAGCTCTTCTGTGCACATTTGTTGAGGGGTCAGAAGGGATTCTCCTTGCAGGGAAGAGGAGACACTCCTTATTTCTCATTATATATACTGGTGAAATGTTGATGCTGATCGTATTCAACAGGATTCTGGAAGATGCATGAAATAAACAGTGTAGGAAAAGTGGTGGAAAAAATTTCATTTACTGATCTTGTCTGTCTTACAGTCTAATCAGGTAAGGAAATTTAAAGACATAGAATTGCTGTGAAGCTTTTTTTTTTAATGCTTTTTTATTAAGTGGTTCATATGTTAGAATTTCCCATCTCCATGAGGTTGCAGGAATTTCAAACTTAGAATTGCTGTGAAGCTTTTTTTTAATGCTTTTTCATTAAGAGGTTCATATGTTAGAATTTCCTATCTCCATGAGGTTGCAGGAATTTCAAACTTTCATTTTAGGAAGTTCTTAAAAATGTTTCATAGTTCATGGTTAGGAAGTTCTTACAAACTACGTAGTTCTAGAACTAGAAGTTCTTCGTAGCTCAGAGAAGAACTTCTACAAGTACCAACCCCGAGAAAGGATCATTTTGATCAGAAATACCATAGAGATTCACAGCTGGGTGTTATTGAGGTATTGCTCTGACTGAGGTGGGCAGCGGACTGAAACCATTGGGCATTGGCACTAGAGGCAGGATGCCGTCCCTGAGAAGTCCCCACTTTTTTTTACAGCTATCTGCAGACTGATTCCCTCTTGCTGTATGGAGAATTTAGATTATTCAATGCAGTCTGTAGAGAGGGAGGAAGTTTGCTTCTGTCTCTAAGCTGTCAAGATACCATTTATTTAAAGGTAAATCTTTTTTTTGTAGTTAGAATTCTCTGTGGCCCCTATTTTATCTTTGGAAAATCTAGCACGTAGTTAGAATTCTCTGTAGCCCCTATTTTATCTTTGGAAAATCTAGCATGGTAGAGGAGGGTATGATGAAAAGCCAAATGTTATCTCCTGAGCCGCCCTCTGCATTAGATGAATGCTGGTGTAGAGGCTTTGAATGGATGTGCAGGCCTTTACAACAAAAGGAGCCTACACTGAGACTTCTCATATTGGTGTGCTGCAGCACGTGCAGTGGCAGCCAAGCACTGCAGGATTCCACTTGCTTTGGGACTCACAAATCAGATGAACAGCTATGACAGGTATCTGAGATCATTGCTGGGAAACTTGCTGTCAGGCCTCAAAATAGAAATTCTGCTAGTTGCCACCACCAGCATGATAGTCATCCTTCAAAACGATTCATATCTTCCTAATCTAGTTTTGATATCCTTAGGTGGTTTATTTAGGCTTTAGTCTGGGAGTATGCCTACCAGTGAGTGCCTTACTTTTTTATTTTAATAACACCATTCTAAGACTCTGTGTGGAAATGGTGTTACTTGCATGTGTGCAATGGGAAGGCATCCCTAGCTACTTCACGAGCAGCTGCCTTACCTGAGCTTCATCCGGAGACAGTTGTAGATGATACCACCTAGATAGTCAGGGTACAGCAGAACCCCAGTTTCCAAGATTTTAATCTCAAAAACTGAATTGAGTTTTTATTTGAGTTTTATTTATACGTTCAAACCTGCATACAGTATTGAGGGCAGGTATTCTTGGGGGGGGGAGTGGTGGGGAAGGGACCCGTTAAGGCAAGCGTGGTCCCTTTCATCTGTGCCATGTCCCTTTTTCTCGCTTCCTCTTAAATCTTGGCTGACTTGAAACGGCTTTCCTTTGAGGTCAGCTACTGTGATTATTTTTTATAGTGATTGATTTTGTTTGTTTGTTTGTGCTTGGGGTTTTTTGCTGGGGAGAGGAGGGTAATCCTAATTGGAAACTGTCTGTATTTCTAGCATTAGTGCCTGTTTGGCCCTGGTCTGTTTTTTTCAACCTCTGAATCTTGTAGAATTTAAACTTTTCTGGTGAGTGTTGAGCCCTGTGTTACTTGTGGTAGATTTTTATCATCTTGTAATACCTTCTCTGTTGTGTTGGGGAGGGAACGTTTGACCCGTAACGTCTATAAAAGCTGCCAGCATGTATGAGGTGAGTGTAGTCCCAAGGCTGTGCTTCAAAAAACTAAACAATTTACAGAATCTTTCAAGCCTTTTTTTCCCCTACAAAATCATTAGACAGTAGATGAGAGTTTTTCTGGTTTGTGCTGCTCACACTTTGCAGTGACAGGAATGGCATGTTTGAACTTGAAAACATCAGCCTGTGTTTTAGTGTGTTCCCTTGAAGTCAAGAAGTGTGAAAAATAGCACTTATCTTAACTTTAAATTTCCAGAGATTCCCAGAGGATGACAATCTTTATTTCAGAGCTAGCCAGCTGATGCTATAGATACTGGTTGTACTATTACTGGCACCTTAATTTATACCTAAAGAACATAGATGTCACCTGACCCTTTTTCTCCATTTTCTGCCACATGCTTTGCTCTGAAATGATTTTGGAAAACTTGGACACCGGAGGTTTGTTTTTTTTCCACTTCCTTAAATCCAGTCTTAAGATATTCGGAAGCACAAGGCAGAAAATGGAAGTCCTCTACAAAGTCCTATTATGACATTATTAATTTCTTCTAAGAATAGGACAAAATGCTTGGGGGGACTGCAGGGAGGAACACGTATTGCAAAAGTAATTTCAGCTTCTTTCCTTGAGCAAGAGTTCAGTGAGATTGAGATGCCTCTGTTATGCCTCCTGCAGTGGCCTCTTTCTGAGTACTCCACGTATCACGATTGCCCCCTTAATCCCATCTTCTTTAACCGCTCAGATGGAGACTTGGCTTTGGATGGTACCGTGGAGTCTCTCAAATTAACAGTCGAACTAAGAGGTTCCTCATCTTTACTTGCATCCTTTTCCTTGAATTGTGGCCTCACCCTTTAAAGGTGCATTCCATTAGTTCTGCCACCACTGTTTCTAGAAATCTCAGGTCTCTGAAAACTGTAGCTCTTTGTTTAAATTAAGAGAGGCTATTAAATTTTTTATTAAATATTATTCTGGAGAAATCATCAGACTGAGCTCACAGTTTTATAGATGCACAGGTTTCTTCAACGTGGCTAGCTACTGAAGCTTGAACTTCGAAAGGTCAAGCGGCCACTTCTGCATAAGGATTCACAGGTAGAGAGTTTCTTCTATCTTGGATGTTCAGCATGATTCAAAAAATTCTATGGATTCCAAAATCCTAGTTCTTCCGTTTGATTGTGTCTAATTTTGTGTTGCAGGTCATGTGTTGCAGGTCATGTATGGATAGTATTTTTTTTAGTCTGAAGTGGTGTTTCTGTTCAAAAAATTATATAAGTTGCACGATACCCAAGTCTGCCAAATCTCTCTTATTAGAACTACAATATTGCAGTGCCTTTAAATATTAAGTGGAACTTAACTGTAAAAATGAAGTGTTGATGAGATTAAGAATGTCAGAGTGTTTTGGCCCACTGCTTGCACCCTGAAGAGAAACGGTGATCTACTCAAGCCGTGTACAGAGTTCTTCAAGTATGTATTAATTCTGTAGCTCACCTCAGAAAGACTTGATGCATTGTGCACTGGCTGTTTAGTGTCACAAAAAAGCTAATGAATGGTCCAGCTCTACCTTCCGTTGCCAGAGCACCAGCCTTTGGATCTGTGACAAAAAGAGAGATCAAATACCATGCATGCTGTGTGATCATTTGTTTCCAAAGTAAAATATATGTATTGCCTGATTCTTTTTTTAGCAGCTCTCTTGGATCTAGGAGTGATACCTAACAGTTTTTTGAGCTGCCTAACTTCAGAAGCAGATGAATGGTTCAATATATTGTCTACGCTGAGTAGAATCTATGTTCACACTCACTATAATTTTTTTTTTAAATAAAACCAAGATATATACAGAGAGAGATATATGAAAAATAACAACATCAAGTGGTTATAGCAGCTGACTGTTTTCTTTTTTTTTTAATTATCTTCTGTACTGGTATCTGTAAATCCAGAAGACACATTTCTAGTAGAAAAGTGTTTGTTTTCTTGTTGCCGTCCATCTAGCAAACAAGGGGTTGCAAGGAATTTTTTAACAGTATAGTAGTGGAGTGATATATATTCATATTCTCTCTCTCTCTCTCTCTCTCTCTCTCTCTCTCTCTCTCTCTCTCTCTCTCTCTCTCATTTCTTATTTGTAGATGACATCATCCTCCATAGTTTCCATATTTAGGAACCTGTGCTCTTAGGACTTAGTGTAGTGCCATTAGGTAGATCATTCTTCAGTTTTTCAGCATTGGATTCTTCCTCTGGAAAGCTCTTTTTCAGAAGTGTTCATCTCAGCTAAACAATTTCATACTTCCAGGGCAGGCTCATCCGTAAAAGTTTTCCATTTTGGCAAGGTGTGAACTGCAAAAAAAATTGAAATATTTTCAAAGTATACGATGAGATATCTAAGCAAATACAGGCTTCCTGATATTTCCACACACCCCCAGCAATCATACTATAATCCTGGAGAACTGAAGTTTAGTATAGCTATCGTTATACAAAAAGCTACACTAAAACTTCCAAGTTTACTGTAAGACCCATGTTGAGTTGGAAACTAACTTATTTTTTATTTTTAAATTTTATTTTGGGAAAAGAAACAAGCCTTCTAGAACATCAGGTCAATTTTTAAGATTAACCTTTTAGCCTCTTAAAAGATCTTAAGTCTTGCAGACTTGTGCAGAGGTGCAGCGCTTTGGTGGCATTTCTCCATTCCTCCCCTGTGACTTTTTGATTAACTACAATGCAGGCTTGGTGGAACATGCTGAAAAGGAGAATGATAATGAGAAATTCTAGTCTGAAAAGACTAGAATCTTCTGTATAAGGCAGTGTGACAGCAGTTCAGGTGATTTCTTACTTTGCTGTCTTGTTTATCTTTTTCCTGATTCTTGCATTGCTTAAGTTAATTGCTGTTGTGTTTGTATTTAATGAATGTACTTTGGCTGAGTTTATGAGGTACAGTCCTTGTTTGACCTGCGAGCATTGATAATAGGACTAATACTTGTCTAAAGATCAACAAAATATGTTTTGGGACATACTGGTATGTGTAAGGAGGACAGAATAGGTCCTTTCTGTTGTAACTCAGTTTGCTTTATTAGGTTGAAAATAACCTCTTTATTTTTCCTTTGAGAAGTATTCCTCTGGGTGTTATCAGAAAAAATACAGAATGATAAAAACCTGCTTCCTGCTTGCGGAAACATCAAAGCTGGGCCTTTTTAGTGTGTATTTGTAGTCTGTTCTTAGATATATATTTGTGGGTCTAGAAAGTGTATATGAGATCACTGTGGAAACAAATAGAATAATATATATAGACAAGTACTTGAAAAACATACCTGTACAGTAACTGAAGTTTTTTTCAAGGTGTTATTTCTATCTATGCTACATTTTCTGTCCTTTTCTTGTTCCCCTACAACAGCGCATTACAATTCAGATCCTTTAGGCTAATGGGCTGTTCTGTCTGCTAAGCAACTCAAAATGTCCAGTCCCTGTGGTGCTTCAGGCCATTCTGCTCAACTAGTTTATTCTAATAAACTACTCCGTTCCTTCTGTGTTTGTGGATCTCAGTGCTCAGAGTGAGTTCAAATTAATCTCAAACATAATACAATTTAAGTAACCTTTCTACAGTAAGTATAGGTAGCTGCCAGACTGAACTTCACCCTTTTATTCCCTTATATACTAGGTTTTCTAGGAAACAGCAAGAAAAAAATGTCTTTTTCTATCACATGAGTATTCCTGCATATAAATCCTTACCATGACTATACTGTCACTAGTGCCTACGATAAAATCAAGTTCAAGAACAGTGTAATGGACTTGTCTGGGTAGGTTGTGCAGCCATGAACTGCAGCTATGATTACTCTTTCCAGACTTCAGTGTTGTCATTTGCATCTCAGGCTTGAGTAAGTTAAATCTCAGAAACATACTAGATGGAAAAGAAGTCTGTAGTTCTGTCTAGTGCTGGAAGACATGCAGAAATAAGTTTGAAATTTTATTTTTAGTTCCCTTCTAGTTAAGGATGTGTTAGGTATGCATTGGGAGCGCCCATCAGAGCAATCTACATACATAGACTGGCTTTCAGAAGACAGGTGTTTGGTTTTTTTTTTCCATGCTGATGTTTTAGATCTCGGCTCCATCAAACTAATCTTTGTAGCCTTTTCAAGAGTTTTCATGACTTCAGCTTAAAAATCTTGCTAGATTTCATGAATGGGCAAGGAATCAGAGGTTCATCCTCCCTTTGACTAGAAGCCTCTGTGTCTTTACGTGGTGTCACCAACCAACCAAGTATGCTGCAAAAACAGTATTTGGGGACAGGAGTAGGACACGGGGTGGGGTGGTGTCTGTTTTGAAGTCTTCTCAGGAAACGAGGGAGAAGATCATGATCACATATCAGACTTTTTATTAAAACTGTCATGAAACCATTCCTGCATAACAGACCAATACAGTTTACAGGTTTACTAAATAAAGCTAGATGAAAAACTCCCAGAAGCTGGTATCTCTTTTTTTTTTTTTTCCCCTCTGGGTATAATATAGCGGTATGTGTAATAGAGAATTCCTGTTTCCTCCAGTATCTTTTTCCAGTAATCCCTTTCTAAATTAGGGCTATGTTAGTATAGTCCTTCTTATTAGCTATGCATAATTTCATTGTTTGCCCCTTTTTTTAATTAAAGAAACCAGATAGAATTTTTTTTTTCAGGCATTCACGTAGTCTTTCTGCTTGAAAAAATGGTAGCCAGTCCTTCAGATTCCTACTAAGGTGAGGTTTTCCAGACTGCACATACACACTCTAATAAAATTGCTTTCTGTACTGCTAACAATTACAGTGTATCCTGTATTAACAGCAGTTCAGAAGTTCACTAGCAAATGTTGGTTTTCTTTTCTTAGTGCAGCTGTTGTGGATGAACGCAAATGTATAGTGATACAGCAGCACACTAACTGCAATATGATAACAGCATAAATTAAATGTTATCTGTCTTAACATGCCGAAACTAAACTCTATTATATACTTGAATATTCTTTGCTTTTTCAATGTGTTTTCCTCTCAGAAGCTTTCAGACTTTAAGTTCCGTCCATAGGGTACTGCTGGTGCTTTGCTGATGGCTTCTTTCAACAGCAGCATTTTGCCTTTTGAGATTCAATAATAGATTTCCCGAGGACCTGACAATTTCATATGAAAACAATTTGTCAGCACTCAAAATGGGTATAGGAGTTTCGTTACAGACATACTATGCCTAAACTGGGACCCAAATAAACTTGCTTTTGTCGTAAATGCCAGCTGCCCTTGTCCTCTAAGAGTTTGATTCCTGTGGAAGGGGTGGCAGAGCTAGTTATAAGCAGATGCTTCCTTTGTGCAGTGGGCTCAGGGCTGCCTTCTTTGTGTAGTTCCCCTTCTCTTCTTCCCTTGCTTCCACAGTGTTCCCGCTTTTCTACTTCGGAAGATTAAGCCAAGATTGTCCTGGTATGTCTATACATCAGTTTAGTCTGGCCAGAGCTATTGCAAATGTCCACTTAGCCACTAGAGAAGGTATTACGGTGAGATGTTCCAGTCAGATCCAAAGTCACTAAACCAACAGTGTGATTGCTGGCCAGTTGGATAGGTTGAACTGATTCAAAGCATTAATGAATAAGAAAACCTGACTATGGAGGAGACGTGTGTAAGGCGAGTATTTGTGCAAAGTTAATTTTACCGTAGTTTCTGAATTTTATCAAAATCAGCTTGTCTATGGTCCTTCAAAGCCAGGCTTGGCAGCAGAAGAAAGGGAATGGCACGTATGAGATAAATCTAGGACTTCTGCTTTATTGCACTGACAGAACCAAATTGTTCAATCTGTTGCCTCATCTGTTTCTTGCCATAGCTGGGAGTTGTAAAGGTCAGGCCATCGCAGCACAAAGAATATAATAGTTAACATGCTGCATCTCACAGTGTTACCAGCTGGCTGGTGCATTTCTCCCATTGAACATCCAGGCTCTTTCCCAAAAAACATAAGTAGCATCCTCTGCCTATTTTGGGAATGCGTCAAAGTCAGAAGTTTCTGAAGGTGGTACTGTGGGATGCCCAGTATGGTCAGCGCTGTGCTCGACTCTGACATCCTGTGCTGCACTTAAGAAGGCTGCAGCAGTTTTCAGTTTGAAATAATTCTCATCACCCTCAGAGGTGCAACTTTTTGTCCCTGTACAGTCGGGTCTGTTTACTGAGAAAAATTACCTTACTGTCAGTTGTGTGTGTTTGAGGAGGTGTTATGTGATGGAAGCCTCTACCAGTGTACCAGTCACCCCTGACCCCCACCTCCTACTGCTGTTGGGTAGAGTGCCTGGGTGACAAAGATTTCATCCCAGAAAAGAAGTCAGGGTTATAGCTGCTCTGCTTGTTATACCCTGGTGTAGGAGAATGAGAAGTATGGGTATGGCTACAAGGCAATAGCTACTGTATCAAAATTACTGTGAATACACATGAATAAAGGAGGTAATGAGTGATACAAATAAATACGTATGAAACGGACTGCTATGGAAGACCTTTTCGGTTTAAATCTGATCTTCAGCATGATGTCTAATGTACCTGTCTCTCTTGAAAATATCAGATGGGTGCACAGGCAACATAAACGTGTTTTGTCATCCTCCTGTGACCCTTCCTCAGTTTTGAAGCGAGTCCTCTGACTCTTTAGCTCTTCTTTCTCCCCCTCTTGTTTTTCCATGTTTTTAATACATGTTAAATGATGAAGATTAATGACATGCTCTTGGCAGTATTTGACAAGATAAAACCAGAAGTAAAAGCCAGTTATTACTTACTTCCAGTATTTTGTTAATGGTTTTGCATCCTAACAACGCTTTACCTTTGCAGAAACCAGATTGGTCATTCATATCACGTTAAAACTATGAAGTTAGCTCCACTTAGAGGTGTCTCAGTCTTAATATCTGCTGGTTTTTTGCTGTAGGTTGTCAGTAGGCATTGATGAATCAATTACATTTGTTATTTAAAAGACACAAAGTCAAAAGTTCAGAAACTCTTACTTTTAAGAACATTGGGATGACCAAAAAAAAAAAAAACACATGCTATCAGGATAGCTTAAGCCAGTCTACTAGTCCGTTACGGTCCACCAGCACGTTTAATACAGACTGCATCAGTGCTTTGGCCTCCAAACACCACTTGGCGTTTATTGCCTGAAGCCTGCACATCAGCCATTGTGGCTGATCCCACTGCGTATGTTGGGCACCCACTGTGGGAAGGGGAGGTGTGCCCCTGGGCCTTCTGAGAGTGGAAGCACTTGGTTATTGAGTTATGACAAAGACCTGAGGTCTTCGATGTTGCAGCTGATTGACTGTGTGGGACCACACAGCAAAAAACCAGCGCTGCCCTTGAAGACTAGGAACCGTTGCCTCACACCTAGTGGTCTCAATTCCAGTTGCTCACTTGGCAAAACAGAATGACATAAAATACACTCTTGTAGCATAGCGTGTCTTATACTTCAGTGCTTTGTGTTAAGAAGCTATGTCGCAGATGAAAGCTGCGGGAAAAGATGTTGATGGTTTAAAACTCAATTTATTAGTTGGGTTTAGGTTTCTAACATGTACAAACTGCTTTTTTTTGGCACGAGTAACAACGTGAGACAAAAATGCCTTTTGGTAAATTCTACTAGCTAATTCTACTAGCTAAAACTTCTTGTTTGCCTAATATTATAACTAAATCTTTACTGTTCAGTATTTTAAATTTTCTCTGCTATTGCTATTCAGGGAAAAGTATTACCATAACTTGTTCTTTATTTCTTCAAATCTTTGTTATCCAAGTCACTGTTTGACTTAACAGAAGATCTTTGGTTTATGTTTCAACACTTGGAATGCTTTAGAACTTTAAATGTTTTCTTTCTTTATTTAAAAAAAAAAAAAAGGAGGGGAGAGGGTATATTGATGCAAGTGGTGTATGATATTTTAGTACATCCTGGTTTTGACAGTTCATATGTCTCCTCCTTCAGAATGCCGTTTAATTGTGATTTACTTTTCATTCCTAAAAGGTGCCATACTTGGCAGATCAGAAACACAAGAGTGTATCTACTACAATGCTAATTGGGAAAAAGATAAAACAAATCGCAGTGGTATTGAACCTTGTTATGGTGATAAAGATAAAAGACGACACTGTTTTGCTACATGGAAGAATATTTCTGGATCAATTGAAATTGTGAAGCAAGGTTGCTGGCTAGATGACATCAATTGTTATGACAGGTGAGTGAGTTTCCTGTAAATTTTAAATTTATTTGTAATTTTAAACTATTCTGCCTGTCCATAACTTACACAACCTCCCCTTTGCAAACAGTACTCGAGACAAATGATAATACAGTAGTCTATGAATAGTTACCTTGTTTTTAGACATGCATACACATGCTTTTTATTTTTGCTCGCATAACTGTATTTAGGGACCTGACTTCATCTAAGTACTTTGTCTTGTTTGCAGAATAGCATGTTTTACCTTCTCTTATTTACTTACTATATAATAAAACCCAGGTATTTAATTTATTCTTTTTTAGGCCATTAATAATATATTTTCTAATGACTTGTTATTGCCAAACAATGCAAATACAGTTGTTGAAACCAGAATGCAAAATTCCATAGTTCACTTTTCCACAGTCTTTGGAGTAGGAAAGTCAGCACATTGTGTCTGCGCTTTAATTAAACGTGGAAGTACTTTGCCGATGTATTAAAAAGCTCACCTCAGTGGCAGCTCTAAGAAACATCGAATGTTCTAAAATTCCAGTCATTTTTTTTATAACAGATGGTCTAGCAAGTACCCGTGAGCAGTAACAGCAGGACTTGGGTTTTGTTAGATATTGGCTGAATAAAGATCACGACTCTCTTAAGAAATGGTATTACAGTTCTTTGAAGTACTGTGCTAAGTTTTATTTGACCAAAACAGTTATTGTTTGGAAAAGAGAGAATTAAGAAAATAAATGCATAATAAAAATAATTTCTAAATACATTTTAATGAACATTTAAGTGTTTTAGAAAATTTTCCTTTTGTGTTTCTTAAATATTGAATGAGTAGAAGAAATCATTATAGTCACTTCTACCAAATAAAGTTTCCCCACACACTAAATGACAGTTTAAAGCTAAGTTGAACAGTAGTTCTGATCTCGGAGAAGCAGCAAAGCATCTGCAAGCTTGCTTGCACAGCACGATTGAAATTCGGCTATGCTAGAAGGCGAAGGATGTTTTTAAAGAAATCTTATTTGTTGCTACTAGTACCTAGTAACTGTAAGTCACTCAGGATGGGAAAGTACTTCGGGGTTTTGTTGTTGTTTGTTTTTTGTTGTTTTTCTTTTTTTAATCCGTTCTTAGTTGTAGCTTTGCAGGAGAAGTGGGGGTATTTACAATTTCTGAACTAAGTTTATTTCTGCTAAATGTTAAACTTCTAGGACGGAAATAAAATTTTTCAATTTGGAAATAGAATTGGGTTCTATAGCACTGTTATCCCTCTAGTTACACATGTATCTTTGAACAGTCTAAAAAAATTGGTATTAAATTCTCCCTTGAGCCAAAGAGAAGAAATTGGAAAAAGAAGTAAAATGCAGGAAGGATATTAAGGAAATAGTTGAAAACTGAGTAAAAGTTTGTCTGGCTCTAAGTCCTCATTAACTGTAACTTGTCGTAAGAATGCACGCTGCCGTGTTTGACTAAAATATCCATTAAACAAAATCTTATCTCTGGGAGTGAAGAGTGGTTTACTAAACAGGGAGTTACGGTGTGATGAACTCCACAAACAACAGCAGATTAAGAACACCAAAGAATAAATGGTTTATGGAAGTTACAGTACAGTGTAATTGTAATAGCTAGTTCTATATCATTTTTGAAGATAAACCCAAAACTCCTTTGACAATCTTCAGCTGTATTTAAAATCCTCAACTATTTCTGCAGAACCTTCAAATTCTTCTCTTTCTGCTGTCATGTTGTCTCCTGCATGACTCCTTTTTTTTTTCTTTCCTGACTTGAATAGTTTCAGCTTATTTGTTAATAGAACTCCTTTCCTGCGGTTAATTCATTGAGTGAAATAAGCCCTGTCCATGACCATAATGTAAGCAGGGGAAATTGCAGAAATTTTATCTTTTTTCCTAAAAATACAATAAAATTTAAAAATTCTCCTTCCCACTTATCTCCAACCCATGCAACCCTGTACTGTGAGATTATGGTTAAACACTAGCCATTTGATCATTTGTTTGTCCTGTTTAAATCTAGATCGTGAACTGTTCTTCGGTATTTTTGTCAGCTTTGAAATGCATCCTGTTGGTGGTTTTCTTTAACTTTGTCTCAAAAATAGCAAAAATGTGCTGTTCAGTTTTATTATTAATGGTATTTCATTGCAATATAAAATAATGAACAAAACTTTTTAATTTGTTTCTTCAGAGTCAACTCTTAATTTGGGTAGTATGTTATCCTGGATGATTTAATGAACCTCGCTTTAAATATGAGCATATGTTTTTTTTCTTGAACAACAACAACAAAACCTTAATAAGCTTTTTTTTTTAATTATTATTATCTTTTATAGGAATGATTGCATAGAGAAGAAAGACAGCCCTGAAGTGTTTTTCTGTTGTTGTGAAGGCAACATGTGTAATGAACGTTTTTTCTATTTTCCAGAAATGGAGGTCACGCAACGTAAGTTAGTCTAACACATTTATGAAGGAACTGCTTAGCAGAGTTCAGAAATATTTAGTATTGTGCATGTTCAGGAGATAAGACTTTTCAAAATGTTGCGGTCAGTTTTTCCTGCCAGAGGTTTCTGATTCCCAGATGATAGTGCTGTGTGTGTTCACATAAAGAGCCTAGAAAATTGCCAGTTCATTTCTTCAATTTTGAAAGGTCTCTGTACTAGAAGTAATTTAAATTGATAAAAGATACTCCAGCTCTTTTCTAAGGGTAAGAAAGGAAGGATAATCTGAAATAATTGGCTGTTTTAAGATACAGAAGTTACTGTCAAATCTTACCTTAATTGTGTAGTTAAACTTCTGTAAGTGTCTATAAATCATTGGGCTAAAAGCCATATCATCCTTATATGCATGTACCAGCCTATGAACGCGCCTCTTCTTGAAACAATGCTCTCACTATTTCTTTAAAGTAATTGGACCTTTGAGTTTCTCTGTAAACTGGGCTGTTTTAAGATACAGAAGTTACTGTCAAATCTTACCTTAATTGTGTAGTTAAACTTCTGTAAGTGTCTATAAATCATTGGGCTAAAAGCCATATCATCCTTATATGCATGTACCAGCCTATGAACGCGCCTCTTCTTGAAACAATGCTCTCACTATTTCTTTAAAGTAATTGGACCTTTGAGTTTCTCTGTAAACTGACACAGTAACCTTTAAAAAGGGGAAAAGAATTTCCTCCCAGGTTACAAAGAAAATCAGATAACCAGACTTAACAAATAACTGTTTTAAAAAGCAATAACTAAAAGATTATTTGATTATTCTTGCATATCTTCCAGTCAAGAATCTAATCTTTGTTGGAAAACTGAATAATGTTAATAACTGAACTGAAAACAGCAAACGTCTTGTGTACCAAATAGCCAGAGGAAGTTGTTTATGAAATTAAGTAACATTTTCTATAAGATTAAAATAGCCTTTGTTGACCCAAAAGATATTCTTGTCATTTTTGTCGGTGATACTGCTAAGGCAATAATTGACATTCTTCTTCACTCCCATGAAACCTCTTTTGCCCCAGGGGGTCTGTGGCTGCCCCTGCACCAGCTGCCTCAGAAGTAGGGCTTCTCTGGAGCCTTTCTGGAGTCCTGTGGAAGCGTCTTCAGCTAGAGAGTTTTTACTTTCAGCAAATCAACAGTGCACAGAAATGTTGGCAGATTATTTCTGGCCTGTTCGACTTATTAATGACGTCTTATTGTATACACTCCAAAGACTAAACCTCTGTATTGATTCTTTTTTCATTCATTAGGTGACGGCATTCTTGCAATCTTTTTAGAATACAAACACCTCTTACACACTGTAGATAGGCAGAGCTCAGAAGCACAAAAAAGTTAGATGTGCTGATGTGTAAATGTGGGGATCTAAGTTATTTCTGCGCTTTCCAAAATGCTGCCTTTTTAAATATGTGTCTGTTTATATTAGAGTACACTATTTAATCAAGTATTATTAGCCTGTTGTGCTGATTGCAAGAATTTTTAGAAAATCGGGATGCTAGACACTTCAAGCACTGGATGATTTTTGTTTCTTAGAAGCTGTGTCCTTTTTTTTTTCCCCAGCAACTTCCAATCCTGTAACACCTAAGCCACCTCTGTTCAATACCTTGCTTTATTCGTTGGTGCCTATAATGGGAATTGCAGTGATTGTGCTCTTTTCATTTTGGATGTACAGACATCACAAGCTAGCGTATCCTCCAGTACTCGTTCCAACCCAAGTAAGTCGCTGCATTATGATTTTGGTTTTTTGAATGGTAAAACCATTTATTGAAGAGGAGAGGAGAGAAGGGGGTGTGCATCTGTCAATGGCTGAAGTCTTCTGTTACTTTCCTGGTTTAGAGGTGCTAATGCTTGCTAGCTGCAAAAACAGAAAATTAAGCTTTACTTAAATAGCCTTATCTCCTTTAATTAATTGGTATTTGATGAATGTATGAGCAACTACTTAATGTTTTTACACATCTGTGTGTTTTGGAGGAGAAAAACTAAACACAAAACTTGAGATGGCAGGGATGCTGGAGTGCTGTAGGAAGTTTGTACTCCCACGTAGTTAAAAGGACTGTTTGTCTGAAAGCTGCGTACAGCTGCACTCAGGTACTTGCAGTTGAGCTTAGCTTAAAACAAAAATGAAGGAGAGACGCTAATTCATAATGGCAATTTGCAGTGAATAGAAAACGGTAACTAGTAGAAGCTTAGCTATCTTTAAAAAAGCATGGAACTGGGATACAGGTATCAGTTAAAGGGAATGTAAAGAAAATCTTCAGTTGGAGCATAGTTCCAGGGCTTAGCTCAGCTCTTGGCCTTACTGCGATTTGTGTCGTCTTTTTCCTCTTACTTGTTTGTCTTTTGTGTTTTGTCTTAAAATGTTTCAGTTTTAGCAGTGTTTGTGTTTTGCTTAGAAAATATTATGAGATTGTGGTCTCCAAATCTGAAACGTAAACTGGCTGTGTTGCATCAAAGCAAACCTTTTTTTGGCTGCATGTGCATAGTTCCTGCTGCTGTCAGGCTCAGCTGATTCTGTAGGTGTAATTAGTATTAATACTAGAATTCCTCTTCCTTCAGTTATGTCTAGAGATTCAGTTGAGATTAGAAGGCCTTTATGAAAAGAGTTAAGACAGCAAACTCTTCCGACCGAAGTAGGAAAGATGAACAAAATGTGGTAGTGGAAATGGAGAGAGAAACGACTTGCTCAGGGTCCCACAACACTTGGGTTTTTGCAGTAGGAACTGAACTTAAGCTTCCTAACTCAGTGCAGTGACCCACTCAGAATGCATTGCCTCTCATACAATGATGATACGATGCTATTTATGATTGAATAAAATTAAAACACTTGTTATTTTTGGTAGGATTGCATTTTAAAAGGATTTATGTGTATTTGCACTGTACTGCCAGCTTTGGTGATATTTTCAGTGTTACTGCTTGACTCCAGGGTGTTCTGGGAAGAAGTATTGCCTGTGGTTGATAAATAAAATTGTTTTGGTTTCAGTTTTGTAGTAATAGATAAGAAAAATTTGTGGGGAGGCAGTGGGCATATGTTCTTGCCAAATGAAAAAGAACATAATTTAGAGGAAAAAAGTATGTTTCCTGTCCTTGCAGAAAGTATTGCAGATCCTCAAACTTCAGGCAATCTGTTAACATAATTATTTCATCCATCTCAATTTTTATGTATTTGGGACTTTACATCAACCTAGTAGTCTTCACTGTAAGATCAAATTCATAACTGCTAGTTGTGTGAATAATTTGAGCATGTAATTTCTCTTGTAGACTTAAAGAAATCAAGTAATGGATAAAGTGATAGAAAAGCAAGCAAATGTTAAATATGTGCAAGATATTAAGAACCTGAATTTTGATATTCTTCCTTCTTTTTATTGCAGTTCTTTTCTTGCATGGTTTGTGTTTGGTACAGGAGTGGACACGTCATAAGTTTTTAATAAATAGGGTAATAACCTGTTTTGTTAGTGCTCAGATTGTATCTGTTGGGATAAGTATATGTTGGTGCTTGAGCTAGTTATGGTGTAATAACATTTTCTTATCTTGTGGTGAATAGGCATTAAGGTTTGATGTGGAAAGTCAGGAAAAGCTACTTCTGCCTGAAAAACTAAATGAAATTATTATGGAAATAGAATGTATAAATATTCTCCCATACGCAGCAGAGCAGTATTTCCCACTTCAAATTTGATCAGAGCTGATTTGAACAGGAGGCAGAGGAAGCAGGAAGAGAGGGAAAAGTATTAGTAATTTTATAACCACGAAACAAACATTTAAATAATTATGCAATTAATATATTAAATATTATATTTAATAATTAAGGCATGAGTTGAGTTTGTAGGTGAATGGATTCCTTTCCAAGTCTTTCTGTAGCAAATGGTAGAATGTATAGATCAGATGTATAGCAGATACTCACTAGAAAACAGGGATTTCTGTATGAGATGCAGATAAAGGTTATCTCATTTGACTCGGTTTATTCCCGGAAGGTGATGGGAGTACTTAGATTAGTACCAGGGCGTACTGAACCTTTCTTTCAGTAGAAGTGAAACAATAGATGAGGAATAAGCAAAAGATAAAAATGAGGAAACACTGAAGAATGAGAAGTTTTGGAAGAAAGAGGAGAAGAAGGGATAAGGAGATAAAAAAAAAATCAGAGGGCAAAAGGGAAAGCTATTGTTTGGAGTATTTCAAAAAAAGGAAGAAATATGCCAGAAGAAATTTTTGAACCTGTAATGAAATATAAAGGACAAACATCTGAGAATGCAAACAACTTCATTTTCTTTTGAAAGTAAAATTGTTTCATGGTACATGCATGTATCAGGCAGGCAGTTCCTATACAAACTGAGCTCAGTTTATGGCTATGTGGATTAACTTTATGTTCCCTTTGAACGTACAGATAATTATTTTAAAATGTCACATAGTAGAATTAGTTTATATGTCTGGTTTAAGATTGGAAAGCAGTAGATATTTTTGTTTGCTCCTCACATGTTTCATTCTTGCTTTCTTTCAGGTATTTGGGTAGAGAGGTCAAGGGGGTTACTAGAGTAGGTAACTGCTGAGACGCTCCTTATCGGTATCCGAGTCAGAAGTGCTCAGCGGGTCCCGAGGCGTGTGTCCGGGACAGCCATGCAGAGCTGTGTGCTCCGAGGTGCCGCTGCCATTAGTCTTGGCTTATGTACTTCTTCGTCTCTTGTTTGTGCTGTTAACTGTATGCCTCACTTTATTGTGTGGGGTGCTATCTAGTTAAAGCTGACTGTCAAATTTCATAAAATGTGTCACTCTTTAAATTCCTAAATGAGTTTTTAACAAATGTAAGTTTGCTAAATAGATATGTGTGTATGTAAAAAGGTTTGAAAGAACTATTTCATTTTCTTATTTATATTTGATTTGATTATGCAGCAAAAAATATATTCATATGTCTGATCAAATTTACCAAAAAATGGATTAGTATTTTAAATATTTGAATCTGTGTATTTTTATATAGAAAGAGTTACTCTCACCTGGTTGATTTTCACTCATGAACACCAGGTACACTGAAAATGAAACAGTACTGTCTTTGTGGACAAAGGCTTTCACTCTAAAATTAGGTGTAGATTAGTTTTCCCCACCGCGTCCTACTAATATTCATGGTAGAAATACAAATGCGGATGGCAAGGAGTTGATATGTTATGCTCATTTATTTTTTACATCTGTTGAGCTTGGGCCAGAGTTGTCAGTCAATGCTAATTACAACTGTGGTGTTACCACTCTGTCATCTGATAGATAGAACCATAACCTATTTTATAGCATAACTGACACAAGTAACACTTTTGGTTTTTATCAGTTCACAGAGCTGTGGCTCCCAACATTTTACATCCATACTGTGCAAAGAGAGATTAACCTCTTGTACTTTTTGTTGAGTGCCCAAGTTACGAATATCTTACTGGATCACAGAGTTGCTTTTTTTTTTTGGTTTGTGTTGTTTTTAAAAATAAGAGTCATATGTTGAGAGGGTTGGAAAAAAGCTTTACAGATTCACATAATGTCTTCATAACCTATTTCTGTGCTTTCTTTCAAAATGTTTGAAATTACTTGGGTCAAAAATGCTTCATATTTTTAATCGCTAAGCACAAGAAAGCCCCGATCTAGGCCTGTTTGGTGTTACCAGAAATTTAAAAACTCAGAATGGACAGATCCTGTCTATTAGTGTCCATAAAAGCAAGCTTAGTTGCTAGGAATTACCATTTCTTTCTTTTCTCAGAGAGGAGGATTACATAGTTGAAAAATACAACTACATCTTCTGCTTTTAACCTCCTGTATATCACTCCCTTTAAGCTTTTCACCCAGTATTCCCTGTATTGAGCACAATAATCTTTTATGTGCTTCATTTTTTGGGTTGTTTGTTTTCTACCCCATATGGATGAACCGCACTGGTCCTATATATATGGAGAACATCCGTTGTCTTCAAAGTCATGTGCTACGTGAGCCAAGAATTAAGAATTGAAGCACATGTATCAAATATAGAGATACTGATCTTATCCCTCTGGTCTCAAAAGTTGTGGGTTTTTTGAGCATAAAAAAAATACTGTGATTTTGGTTGATGGCAGTTTTGGTATAGCTCCCTTCACTACTATACCCTGATAGTCTTTGTTCAGTGTCTCTTTTCCTGAAGACACCCAAGTATGAATAGATCTTTGTAGCTATGTCATGGTTTTGATATTTCAGTTTCAGCTGTGAGAAATTAGAATTGAAAACAGTATCACATAATGTGAAGTGAATAATGATGAAGGAGGAAAATCTCTAGCAGATGCAAGACACATTCTGAGATACTGACTGCAGGTCCGACTGCATGTGTAGCAGTGGAAAAATTCTGTGTTGGAAACTAACAGGAAAAGAACATATAATAAAACAAGCACTGCTCTTTGCTGCAGTTTTTGACCACAGACATCTGGTCTAGGCCACCAGACCTGTGCCAAGGAGTTTGAGTGTGTGTGTGTAACTTGAATAGTTTGTTTTCAAAAAGTAGTTAGTAATGGGAAAATTTTTATGGTTGGCATTGGAAAGGATTTTCATTTGTTGGTTTTATTCTCTAAATTAACTTTTAGCACATGAAATAGTCTCGAGCGCCACATTGGGCACCAAAAAGGACTGTTGTGGTTTAACCCCAGCCAGCAACTAAGCACCACCCAGCCGCTTGCCCACTCCCCCCTGGTGGGATGGGGGAGAGAATCAGAAGGGTAAAAGTGAGAAAACTCGTGGGTTGAGATAAAGACAGTTTAATAGGGAAAGCAAAAGCCGCGCACGCAAGCAAAGCAAAACAAGGAATTCATTCACTCCTTCCCGTCGGCAGGCAGGTGTTCAGCCATCTCCAGGAAAGCAGGGCTCCATCATGCGTAACGGTGACTTGGGAAGACAAAACGCCATCACTCCAAACATCCCCCCTTCCTTCTTCTTCCCCCAGCTTTATATACTGAGCATGACGTCATATGGTGTGGAATATCCCTTGGGTCAGTTGGGGTCAGCTGTCCTGGCCGTGTCCCCTCCCAACTTCTTGTGCCCTCCCCAGCCTGCTTGCTGGTGGGGTGGGGTGAGGAGCAGAAAAGGCCTTGACTGTGTGTCAGCACTGCTCAGCAGTAATGAAACCACCCCTGTGTTATCAACACTGTTTCCAGCACAAACCCAAAACAGAGCCCCGTACTAGCTACTGGGAAGAAAGTTAACTCTACCCCAGCCAAAACCAGCACACTGGTGCGCCTGCAATTCCTGGGGTAATCTTTATCCCTTTGCCACAGTAAGAAAATTACAGTTGGCTGCTGAAGAAGAATGAAGAAATTAAATCGAGTGTTGAGGTTTTTTCCATTTTTGTCTTCCAGCCACCTTTGTTTTTCTTGTTATAGATATTTTAATAGAAACATTATAACACTTGAAAAATTAAGAATAAGAAAGGGAGAGGTGTTTTTATGAGGATTTATTCCAAACCTAAGAAGATTAATAGCTACTTGAAAAATATACGGAGGAAAAGCCAGCTGCTTATACGAAATGGGAAAAGACATTGATCAACGAAGAAAAGCTGGAACTCAGAAAAAGGAAGAATTAAAAAAAAAAAAAGATAAAGACTGAGTTAGAGCTTGTGGCTAGCTAGGAAGGAGTTGAGGTTGGGTACGTATCAGTGGTTAATGAATGATTAACATAATGAATGGCAATGTTGGTATTAAAAAGGAATAGCTGAGTGATCTCAAGATTTGGACTGCTAGATGTGTGCATGATTTCACATTCTCTAGTACTGCATTTCATATCTTCAGGACTAATAAGAATTTCTTCTATAACTGTTTCCAATAAATAGCTGGAATGACACAGGAGAAAGATCTGGTGCTATCCTGATTGTGGTACTGTGAGGCACAACTGTGATACGGTTGTTTAAAGGGGGGGGGGAACCAAACCCACAAATACAGGGATACTGTGAGAAGGTAGTAGGAAAGTTTTTATACATAAGGAGTCCTTAATGTGTAGGAGGTCAATAGCTTGTAACTGTCTTTTTTTTTTTTTTTTAAAAATCCGTGGGCTATTACAATACAAGTAGTTCCTTAAAATCTTTAACAGAGGGAAGAATTTGTATGACAGATAACTGAAAACCAAGTACATAGTGATGCATGCTTTTTCAATGCTCAGTTTACAACCAGATGTCCAAAACTTTGGTTCTAAATCTTGATAGCTTTTTTAAAAAAATTCTTTTAAAAAGTATTTTCATGAATTCTCAATTTACTTTCAGAATGAGCTTTCTCCATTTAAATAAACCATAAATGTAGCTGCATTTTTTTTTAAAAAAATCTTCAAGAGGTAAGAAAATACAAATCCAGACTTTGGCATCTTATCCTGAATGGCAGCTTAAAGGGAACTTTATAGTTAAAGTACAATTAAAATTTAAAAAAAAAAATTCAAATGTATTTCTACAGTGAACTTCAAGTTACTTTGTGCTTTTGCATTGATTCAAGCAGAGCATTGTCTTATAAATGCTTTCAATGCTATAGCTTATTCCTGGCTTATTAAAAAGTTGGTTTAGTTTTAGGAGTAGGCCTGTACAGAGTGGGTCTGAGAGGCTGGCGCAAGAAGATGCGTGTCCGTCTGATAAGGCGGATGTACTTTGTGTCTTAGTCTCATAAATGTTGACTTGGCATATACGCATTTAACAACTGACAAGGCACTGAAGGCTTTTATAGCACTGTATTTAATTTACCTTAAAGAACTGTTGTTCGCTCATTGTAAACAGTAATACTCAAAATAATCTACATTATCAAGACCACATTTAGATTATAGTCTTAGTGCTTTGGAACAATCATAGGAAGGCTGAAATACTGATCTCGGAGTCTGCAATCAGGTACTCTATCCTCAGGAGCTTTTTAATAATTTTCCATAATAAAGTCCAGTTTGCTGCATATCCTCAGATATGCTCTCCTGAATGTTTTAGATTGATGTCTTTCCGGTCGTCTTTTACATCAC
Source organism: Aptenodytes forsteri (assembly GCF_000699145.1). NCBI lineage: Eukaryota > Metazoa > Chordata > Aves > Sphenisciformes > Spheniscidae > Aptenodytes > Aptenodytes forsteri. The sequence goes on from NW_008794212.1 coordinate 627,565, forward strand.
TAAATGAGTAAGAATTACACAATTCACAAGGTATGCAAAAGGAATTCGTTTTACCTTAACGTTCTCCGAAGAGATTGAGGGACTGTGGGTGAATACGCAGATGTCATACTTAGGACACTAGTTAGGAACAAATGAAGGAATTGGCACAATAAATTTGTAATACAATAATTTTCATTTATTTTGAACACCATGTTTATAAAGATTTTGTGACATGTTTGGAGTTCAGAATATGGTTGTGGATAGCCCAAATTTTGGAAGAGACCACACTGCTTGGGTTTTTTTGGTCTAATTGGTTACAAATATCCCAATCATTTCCCTAATCCCTGATAAAACCTTTAGAAGTAGTTTTCAGGCAGTATAAATAGGAAGTTAGTGTGTTTATATATATTTATATAGATGACAGCTATTTGGGGGATGGGTGTTAATTGCTCCCAATTTTCATTTGAGTTGTATTAATTCCTGAAATAAGAAAGCACATATTTGCATTTGTGTAATAGCCTGATACTGCTTAAACTGGTGATACTTGCATTTCTAATGAAAAGTCTGAGGTGGTGATCTGTAGTCTGAAGGGAGATACAATGAGTTTAAAATCAGAAGGTCTATGATGTGCATAAATATCTCTCTCTCTGAAAATTTTCATACTTGTCTAATTTATTAGTGTTTGGGGGAAGCTTAAGAGAGTAGTGAGAGGCATGGGAGAGGACTCTTCTCAGAGTTTCATGCTTGCAGTTTCTCATTATGGTAAGAGCAAGAAGGTTGGACTCGTGTATCTTTTTCCTTATTTCTGAGGAATTTACATAATTCTCAGGAGCTGGAGAATTTTAATAGCAAATAGGCCTGAAAAAATGACTAATAATTTTTTTACAGCCCCAGGAAAGACGTTTGTTGAATAACTCTTTCACACAAGCAGTGCTTTTTGATTTTTTTTTTTAACAGTTACTGTCTGTTCTTTGACTACTTGAGTTAGTAGAAATATGAGTACAGAGAGATATTTATTACTCTGTTCAGTAGCCGTTCCCTATCAGATTCACAGATTGAGTAATACTTTTATTTTGCTTGGCTGCTGTTTCTGGCAAAGGAATATGGGGGGCTTGGAGGAGGAACTCCTTTCAGTAACTGTGCTCATGGTTTGTGGAGCTTGTGCTGCAGAATCTTACTTGTAGTTTTTCCAAGTATATGTGGAATAGCTGTCATTCTACTCGAACCACCAGCTCACAGAGAGTTGAAGGTAAAGATGATCAGCTACTCTGAAAAACTGTTTAAGGTAGTGTGGTTTTGTTTTTTTTTTTCCTTATGAGGTGCCCCAAAACATTTGCAGGCTGTACGGGTCGTGCAAGAATCTGCTTCAGACTCTTGGGGTGGGTGTTACCCTCATCTCTGGTGGTCTGCTGACCAACGGCGAGAGGAGCAGGAGTGGTCACGTTGGGCTCCAGTGTTCTTCAGTGCTCTGTCAGTGGCAGCAAGTTCTTCTACAGTATTTATAAACCTGACTCCCAACTAATCTAGCCTTCAAGAAATACTTCAGCCCTTCTATTATTAATTATTTAGATAATGCTAAGTGTATGCTAGGCAGTTTTCAAGTGCAGAGAAAAGCCTCTTGTTGGCCTTGCGCTCTATAGCATCCTAAGAATGTAAAGACAAAGGGCGAAGAAAAGGATGATTGCTGTTACGTGGCTGTTGAATACTTCAAGTGTTTGAATTTCATGCTCTTGCAACATCTATCTGGACAAATTATAAAGGACAAAGAAACTGGCTGAGGCAAAAGTACAGGAGGAGGAGCGAAGGTGTCTCGGCGCTTCTCTGCTTGAGTGGCAATGAGATTGTTCAATAAAAAAAGAGATGAAAGTAGCACAAACAAGCGTGTGTCATTAAAATGTGTTTTAAGTTTCAGTAACAGTGCTCTGGGACTTAGGTTTTTATAATGGATTTCATTCCACAGTCTGTAAACTCATGTGATTTGTTTTGAAAGAATCTTTAATATTGTAATCTCCCTTTATATATGCTGGATATAGTGTTTTCAAGTTCACTTGTTCTAGTCACGCCTCTAGCATGCCAGATTTATTGATTAAATTTAGTAATATAGACATAATATATGATGACCTACTTGTTTATAAGGTTTAGCTGTAACTTAGACATTAAGTTTTCATTTTCCACAGCTAGCTACTAATTACAGTGAATTTAAAAAAAAATACAACGCTGCCCTCTACTGTACAGTTGTGAGCATAACAAGAAATGTTTGCATAACTTGTGTTTGTATGTTTAATCTCTGCATGTGTTTACTGTTTTGTAGTAGCATGACTGGTTATACACCTATAATGGACAATTCTGGTTTTAATAATAAGATCAATTCAGGTGATGGTCTGTATAATAATCTTCTTTTTGCCCATTTTTCTTCGCTAACTACCAATGATGGATTTTTTTATTTTAAATGATCTGTTATTAGTACAAGAAAGTATTGCTATCCCCATTAATATTTTTGTTGTTAATTCACAAACAATTGATTTTGTCTCTTTTCTTATAAGCTGTTTTTTCATCCCATTCTTGGTATAAATAGTAATTTCTTCTGCCTGTGTTTTTTCCCCTCTCTACAAGCACGCCTTTCATATAATGATTGAGGTAAGATGCATTGATGTTTGTTCATGGTTATGGAACTTTCTGTGGACATGTAAGAAGTTGTTTTGGTATGAATTACATTTGTTCAGTATTTTGGACAAGAAATTTGTAAGCATGCGTGGTTTAAAAATACAGATTTAGTCTGCTGTTCATAGCTTTCTTAGAATTTGCTATAATTTCTCAGGTTGTCATTATCAATCCCTGTGGTCATTTAACTTGAAATACACCAGGCATAGTCAGTTTGTGGTTCTTCATCTACAGACTAGCTCGGTTGTGTCACTTCCACCCTCGTGCTGCATCCTGTGAGCAGTGGTAAGGGCTCCGCTGGTACAGCGTTTGCTGGTCGCCTCAGTCTCTGGCTGTGGGAGCAGTCAAGCCGGCAGGGTCTGCGGGTCTCACTGTAGTGGGTTGCCCTGGAAGTAAACGGCATGTCCTGCCCACTTCTGTCCTGTCTTTGGGTATCTGTTGTCATCTCTCACCTGTGAACTGCCTGTAACTGTTTGAGGTGTGTGGTCTTCATGTTGTGATTCTGGGTGATGTGGTGGGTTTTAGTGTGATTCAGGAGCTCAGAGAAATAGATTACCTGAAGAAAAATATTCTTTCACTATTAAGTATCTACTTTGATCCTCCCCCCCTCCGCACACACCCCACACCCCCCCAGCCAGAAGTCATTTTTACTTGTATTAAACTAGTGATACTTCATGTGAAACTACAAGTAACTGAAAACTGTTAATTCAAAAACTTGGTCATTATTGCTAGGCTTTTAAATTGAATATTGAAAAAAGTCAAGATTGAAGTTGTAATATGAATGCTCAATTTCTGTTGTCCCTATAGGTCTCTAATTAATAGCTGAAAGGCCTTGTAAATGTAATTTAGAAGAAAATAGAATGGTGCTATTTAAATATTTTCCTGAATATCTTGCATCTGTAAAGAGTTATTAGAGTTCCTTCTACTTGTATTACTGTTTTGCTTCAAATGACATAATTTCAGTTTGTGAAGAAGCCAAAGTATCCTGCCAACAAGTAACTACTTTGTTTATATTACTTTGGGGAATGTGTTTACAATGTACAATTAAAATAGAGCATTTTGTGGGGTGAAAAAGAGGAAAAATGGTCGCCATTTAAAAAAAAAATCTAGTTTAATACAAATCATAGAGTTAATTTTAGAATAATTACAAAATTTAAGAATTCTGACTCCTTTTACTGTATTTGGATCTTAACTTTACAGATAATCTGTTTGAAAATGAACCAGTCCCAAATTAGAAAGGGAGGACACAACCAAGATAGCAATCAGACTCTTTCAGTGAGAAGTTGTCAACCATATTCACAATATAAGCTGTAGAATAAAGGTAACCAAGGGGAAATATTGCACCATTTAACAAGGAAAACTTGCATGTGCACTGGAAGTTTGAGAACTTGTTCATATTTTGGAGTCAGGAGAGAGAAATGCGTCTATGTACAACCCTGTTTGGATAATTGGTCTTTTTTTCCTTTTGTTGTACATGATGAATCACCTGATTCACTTGCTACATGAGAGATGTGACTGGAGATAAACTCAAGTGCTGTTGGACTGTGGTGGGGCAGGTCTTTAAACAATCTGTTCAGTTGGTCATATTTTTAATGGATTTGTAGTTTCATGTTTGTTAAGCTGCTTCTCTCTGAACTTGAGAACCATTCTTGAAGACGCTTAGGGAAACCTATTTCTGGAAGTTACCATTCTTTAATGAATATTTTTCCCTCTGTTCTTATTCTGGTATGACTAGTGTGCACTACCTGACAGCTGACTGCTGCTCCCAGCTATAAAAATCTGAACCAAAAAGCCCTGTTGGAGATTGGAAAACTTTACAGTGTGCAACATAACTAGATGGCCGTGATTTAGAGATCGCCATACAACCTGAACTTACGGTGTTAATGGATCAATGCCTTTGAGCTGTAGGAAGAGTAAAGCTTAGTTGTCTGAGTATTACGCATTGTATGACCCAGTCAGTTCAAGTATGTTTTGCTGACATAGCTGCTTCTGCTTTTTATCTGACAGATCATTGTGCAGCAGGAGTGTTCCTGCTGCCTTTGCTAACTGCCCCAGGGTTAGGACAGAGCATGTCTAGGAGAAGTTGGAATACTTGGGATGAAGTTACACGGCCCAGTGGCGCGCCGCTCCCAAAAGAGAGCCCTGCTTCCTTCTGCCTTGCTGTGCTTTTTGCGTTAACCTGGACCTTGTTGCAAACTGATTCAATTCGCTAAACTATCAGAAAACTAACCTGATTTTTAAAATAAATAAATAAAAGCTTTCTGGCAATATAGCATAATGCTGTGACTTGCTGTGTGGTCAAACGAGTACCAGAATCAGTCCAAGGGAAGGGACAGGGAAAGCTCGGTAATGGGAAATTGGGCCCTTATCTTCTGACAGCTGTAGCAAGCTGTTAGACTAATATATCCACATTATATCTTTACTCACATTGTATCATCATCCTTGGCGCCACAGAGATGATTTTTAAAAGCCATACAAAAATAATTATGCCTGTGGCACGTTAAACATTTTTGCTTAGAAGTAGAGCAAGTTGAAAATGTTGTCAAAGAATGTTTCTGTATAAAAATAGTACCTGTAGTTTTAGAGTAAACGCCTGGTGATTTTTAACAAAGTCAATTTTTAACAAAGTTGTTTAGGGGAAAAAAAAATCAGAAAAAACCTGGAAAACTATTCTTTTTAGTTATGCTAACAGAAGGCAATTATACTTTCCATTTTAAATAAGATGTGTTTTGATTTGTGTGTGTGGGTGTGTTGCTTCTTCATAAGAACGCCGGAAGTTTTGACTTCATAAAAATGTTTCAACACAAAAGGGAAATGTGCAGGGAACCACAGGAGGTTGCTACATAAGGTAGTGGGGAAAATATTTTGAAATGCCAGGATTTTCTAGGACGTCTGAAATTCAGGTATATGAAAAGTATCGCAGTCTAACGTGAAAGTAAGACGCACCAGTTTTCGCTGGCCACTTTTTACTGAGGAATTATTGCCTTCTCTCATGTGATAGATGCTGTAATTTTTTTCATCAAATCTTTGAGAAGTATTTTTAAGTAGTAAGAAAAAATTCACATAGTGTGCTTCTAAATACCGACAGATTTTTTTGGGTGGAGGGTATGGAAGGGAAAGGGAGTTGTTTTAGCCAGTAAAGCAAAGTGAGATTTGGGTTTACTTCCCACAAATTGTTCTCTTTATTTAGGCAAGTCGCTAGGTTCAAAACTTTGAAAAGTTATCTGATTGCCTGATGTTAAATCCCCGCATGCTGCACAGTGCTCAGGATTCTTAAAAGCAGCAGGGTTTTTTACAAATTACAGTAGGCTTTTGTGAGTAAATTTGGGCATCTTGTTTCTAGTTTCACTTGTAACTGTAACTATTACAGATTGAGGATAGTGATTTCCCTGGTGCCTGGAATATTCATAAAGAGCTTTGGCATTGAATGAAAGGCAGCACAGGAGGGAAAAAACTCTTAAACTTCATTTTCTGTATTGTTGTTTGTCCAGTTTAAACCCAGCAATTTTGATGTAACAACTTTTAAGAATCTGTCACTGTCATATTTGTGAAAGGATTTCATACTTTTTTGAGGATAGTATTGTAATGTGTCTCTAATTTGAATTTCAAAAATTATATTTTCTTTTGCAGTTATTAATTTGTGGAAGTAGGTTACAGGTAGGTTACATTTCTTTCAATGGCTATAAATCTGTCTCTCTATGAAACTTTTTCTTTTTGAAGGATGTATTTGTCGCTTAATAAGAAACAAGAGAATGGTTATTTATTCCTGCACTTAAACTACTCAAAACTTGTGTTGGATACAGAAGCACTTGTCTCCATTCTCACAATATTATACTTAAAACCACAGATTTTCAGAAAATGTCTTTAACGTGCACAAGACTTTTATATTGCTAACTGAAGTGTTCAAATACTTAACTATTGAGTACTCTCATTTGTTTTGTAGAAGCAACTACTCCAGTGTTTTTCAGTCTTTCTCTTTAAAACAGCATTACAGCTGTGACTGGGAAAAAAGAGAAGTGTATGTTTTGGAGGTTTTTTTGAACAGTAGACTTTGGGGGGGGGGTTGTTGTATTCTGCAGTGTGGATATAATTTAAAAGCAATGCCTAACTTTCATTTGTATGTTTGTTTCTTTCACATGCAATATTGAGACTTGTGGTACAATTTTGTGGTCTCCATAGACCTGCACTGCCACTGAAAGCAGCCGTTCACCGTCTTCCCATCTGTGGTCTAGCAGTCTGCCCGCATGCTATCACCGCTGGCATTGACATTTGCAGTTCTCTGTAGTAATTTGGACTGAGGAACAAGTTGTGGTTTAAGCTATTCTGGGGGGGTGTGGAAGGAAGGTGGAACCGTTTCTCGTGGTGACAGTATTGGTAATTCTGCTTAGTGACCGCTACACACCAGAACTTGACTTCCTTTCCTGCAGAAAACAGGGATCAGACAGAAGAGATCATGTTTCTCTGGTTCTGTGCATAGGGTAATACTCTTTGATGCAGAGGCATACGTAAATGGGTCTGATGCATTTCTTCATGGCAGGGAAGAAGCTTACACAGGTACAAGCTAATCTAACATGGTAGATTGGAGAGAAAAGGACAGCCCAGAAAGCAGCACATCTTTGGCAATAAAGTTGAGAATCTACTTGTCATATTCAGATGATGTGCATGATACAGAATACGTAAGAGCTGTATAAAATATAAAATACAAGATATTCAATAAGCTGTCACATTTTCTTTCCCAGAAAGGGAAATTGTTCAAATCTGTAGTAAGATCGGTGGTTATATGGATAGCTGTATGGAAGCTTTATCTCAACTGCAATTGTACTTCCCAGCTTGTGTTGTCATATTTGAAAAGGAATTGTTGGGCTAGCCTCTCAGTAAAGTATAAATGCTGTAAGGTGTGACAAGATAATATCTTAAATTTAATTCCAGTTCTGTTTCTGGGGTACAGCCAAGTACTCCCATTGCAGTAAGATCCTGGCTATCTACATTAGCAAAAGTTGGGAGCAGTAGAAGTGGATCAGTAGGTTGAGGCATTGGTTCTGAGGTTCCTCACGTGGCCATTCGCGTGGCTTGGAGGGCTGACTGGAGATGACGATGTTTGGTTTCCCATACCAAAAGTCTGCACTATGCATGTGGTTCAATGGTTTCTGAATGAAAAAATGTTAGTTACGTACTGGAAGACCTTGTGGTGGCATGGCCTGCCTACATACTGGTTTGCAACCTTCCATCCCCAGTAAGCAGTGGCATTTTTGAAGTAGAGCTGTGCTGGTATCAGCTCAATGACTTGAGAACTGAACCAGTACACGGTAACTGCGGACAGCGAGGGGACTCACTTCAGCTCTGCAGTGCTGCCCCCAGCCAAATTGCTAACATAGACATCTTCTGCTTCCCAGCTGATGGCTGAGGAGCTGCAGTGTAAGTCACATGGAAATGGACTTTGTGGCTGCATAGAGTCAATTCACCAGGCCATTGAACTATAGGATTAAACAGGTCACATGTATGTCAAACAAACGAACAAAAAAAACAACCTTAAATGTATCAAAGGTGCTCATTTTAATTGTCTCTTAAAAAAAGTAACAAGTAAAGCTTGATTATCTTTATTCCTTAATTTCTGCTGTGCTTTTACACCTGGTTAGACAGATTTATACTGTAACTGTTGTTATGCTGTCGCTTGCACATTAATTCTGAGCATGTTTTACAATCTCATTTTTCTTTCCTGCGGAGAAGGGCTGCTGTTTTGTTTCTGGTTTGTTTGGGGGAATTTGTTGCAAGGGGGTTGGGTATATGACACCAAGTCTCTTTCAGTTTACAAGCCTGTATTTCTAGTGCTGTCATCATAGATAGCACGTACAATAGCAAAATTAATGGTTTTAACCTGATTTCAGGATCCTGGACCTCCACCACCTTCACCGTTGATGGGTTTGAAGCCATTGCAGTTACTAGAGATCAAAGCTAGGGGAAGATTTGGTTGTGTATGGAAAGCTCAACTACTAAATGAGTATGTTGCAGTCAAAATATTCCCTATTCAGGTAAGCAGAAGTTCTTAGTGTCCTGTGTTGCTTGTAATATCCTAATGTTAAACCAGTTTTTCTAGTCACAATAAGAGGCTTTTATTTTAGAGAATTTTCAATAGATACTGTAAACCTAGATAGAAATGTCTTGAGCTGAAAAATGCGCACGTAGAGTTTTATTGAATTAAAATAAGTAATTTAAGGTAGCAAACATATTATTGAAACAAACTGTGAGATTATGTTTCTAGTCATAAAAATACATATTTGGCATGAACAGTTTTAAGAAGCTCTCACACATCTCTTGATCAGTTGAGAAGAATTTGTTAATATTTTTTGAATTAAATTGTACTTGGAAGGAATGTCCTGAAATGCAAACCTATAAGGTGATTTTTCCAATTAAATATGCCTCAATTAAGTGAAATAATATTTACTTCCCAGCAAGTACCCTCCGAAAGCCATGTTTTAGAATAGATTGTGCTCATAACTTTAAGGTCCAGTCTAGTTAAAGAACACGATGATCATACACGATGATATGAGGATAGATTTTACATTAATTAAAAACACCCACTGCTACTTGAGGTGTAGAAATGTGCTTGTGTCTTCTGATGATTAACCAAGTGTTGACTTGCTGAATAAATACATCTGCAGGTTCTTATTATTCTAGGAGAAATGGCACGTATTTACGCTGGCTTCAGCCATCAGCACAACATAAATTAAATCTGAGACTTTGTTCATTATTTTTAATTAAGGAAAACCTATTTCTAATTCTTTATGGGGTCCTTGTAGATTAATAAAATATAAAAATTGAACCATGCTCTTAAGACGGAAGCAACTGTAATGATTTGTGTCATGTAGACTCCAATCCTAATCTACAGCTTTCTGTGTTTCCATGGTTCATATCTGTGATAGCTGAGGTTGTTTTCAGCAATTGATGTTTGTTTACAACAAATTCAAGTTTTTTCTGACAATTTTCCACTATATGTGAATACGTAATATATGTGAAGACAGGTTTTCATATTTTGTATATGTTAGGTCAGTAGTTTGTAGCACAAGTATTGTTATTAGTCTAAACGCTTGTAATTTTTAAATAATCAGCCTCATAATGTTACTAGCATGCACTATGCTTTCTTTTCAGTAAATTGTAGGAGGAAACTTTTATCAGGGAAAGTACCTCTTATTATTATGGTATTAACTTGGTTTGATATGTTCTTTGGTTTAAAGGACAAACAGTCATGGCAGAATGAATACGAAATTTACAGTTTACCTGGAATGAAGCATGACAATATTTTGCAGTTCATTGGTGCAGAGAAACGAGGCACTAGCATTGATGTCGATCTCTGGTTAATTACAGCATTTCATGAAAAGGTATGTTTAGTTCTCAGTGTAGTTTCTTTTTTCTTTACGATTATGGCAGAGGAACAACAGCCTTAGAAACTAGTCACAAATGTGAACTTGAGACAGTTAAGAAATAAAATTGAAAATAGTTTTCGCTTACTCTTAGCTTGTCTCTTTTCATTGGCTATGAATTTATTTAAATTTATTTTCAGTCAGCTGAGAAAGTTGTCATCAGTCTTTACTTAATAGAGGAGTTGTTTTAGAAAACAAACAAAAATTTATTCTACTTGTTTGCTTTTTAGAATGTGTGGGTTTTTTAATATCCCCCATCTAAATCTGTCTAAATTAAATAAAATCCATCCTGCAAAGAATGCGGTGTTTTATTTTTGTCTCACTTGTGTTAGCTGATTTGTGTCTATAGGAATGAAGTAATATTTATCAATTGTATTGTGATAACCACAAGAAGAAACATAAATATGTCAGAAAGAAAATGTTCGCTGTTCTATTTTGTCCACTTAGATATATTTAATTTTTTGTTTTGATGCGTGTAACTGTCACAGATGTAAGTACAAAGAGCAAAAAAAAGCTTTAAACTTAAATTTAGCACTGGCACAGGCAAAGAGGCATTAGGAAGATGTTACCTGTAGCAGATCTGAGAAAATATAAATCTGTATAATATGTGTATGCTAATGCATTAAGGCTAGGTCATAGATCATATTTCTAGTACTGAATGTTACATTCTTCATTCTGGCATTTTTGTCCCACTTATGCCTCTGCTTTAATCATTTAGAAGACTAAAACTATCCAACTACTTAATTTTTGACAGATCTTCCGATAAAGTAGGTAATATCAAACTAATTTTTTAGTTCTTTCTGCAAGGTTATTGCCATTTTTTGTTTGTTTTTTTGTCTGAGTTTTAGAAATCTTGTTACTGTTGGAAGGACGGCATCTGACATGACTCCAATGGAAAATACGAGCTTTTTATTTTATTTTTAAAGTGTAGCCTCTACACTTTGACAGCGCTTTGTTCATTTTTCCCTTTTGTGTTGGCTTTTCACACAGCACACGGTGACATCTCACAAACTGGATAATATGCAAGTCCATGAATATGTGTGTATAGAGTGGGCTGTAGAAGTGAGTTTGAAGAGAGGTGCTTTATGTTGACTAGATTTTTACTTAATCTTTTTATATTTATTCAGAGTACGTATTTCACTCTGAAACTATATTGTGAAACTGGAGTTTACTGTTGCTGGTCTGTAAGAAAAGAAAGACTTAGACAATCAATTGAAGGTCTTAAGAGAATGGACATACACAGTTCAGCAGGATCCTTGAAGGTGAATCTAACCTGCAATTTCCTGTGCCTGGAAGATTATAAATCACCCTTCTAAAATCAGGGTTGTCTTTTTATAAAGAACTTCAGTATCTTAAGTCTAGCTCCCGTTTCTGACAGTGACAGTTAAGCGCAGTTCATTGGCAAGTGTGCCACTGAACTTGAGTTCATTGCGCTGCTTGCTTGTTGAGGTGGTGTGTAGATGCATCTTGGTTCTATTCATGGACTAGAGATGATGCAAAGGTTAATTTTTTGTTGTCTAAACTAGCAGTTCATTGCGTATGTATGTGTATAATTATATGGTCTATCAGAAAACAGAGAAAGGCAAGCAGGCATATCGTGTTCTTTAATGATGGAGGCCATCTAGAAGTTTTCTTTAAGAGCAGCTGAGAATGAAATTGATCTTGTAATTGTTTTTCTTTTTTGCTCTGCAGGGTTCATTAACAGACTTTCTCAAGGCTAATGTGGTCTCTTGGAATGAGCTATGTCATATCGCCCAAACTATGGCTAGAGGCTTGGCTTATCTTCACGAGGATATACCAGGGCTAAAAGATGGACATAAACCTGCCATCTCACATAGGTATAGTATATGTAAAATACTTTCAGGTGATTGTTAATATTTAACTTTGAGTTAAAGGATATGAAATGTGGGTAGGTAGGAAGTATTCAAATAATTACTCTGTGATATCTTCCTTCCAGAATTATCAAGAGCTTCATAAGAAAAATCTGCTTAGCCGAAGCAAAAATCTAGCTGATGGTTTATAGAACTTGGTGTGGTGATTGTGGTTAATGTCGTCTTAAATTCTGTTTTTAGACAGTTAATTATTTAAGTATGCTTTGCAGTATATGAAATAATTGGCATTATAGCTATTTGAAACGGCTTAAACACTTATGTATATAACTTTAATACTGAATGCCTTCAGACAGAAACGTTTACTATAGGTGGTGTTATGCCTGTTGTTGAGTGTAATTGCTGTTTTTTTTTAAATGAGGTAGGTATAGAAAAGCTATTGATAGAAGTAGGGAGCTGAAATGATAGTGATAACCAAAATAAAAGATAGGCATATAGAGTAAGAGAAGTACAGATTCTGCACTTTGGAATTCCATAAGCAAAACTGCTTGACGGAGGGTAAAATAGGGGAGGGGGAGAGGCGCGCACAGGACAGATGGGAATCCCTGGATCGAGTCCATTATCTCTCGTTTCTGCAGGGAATTATGTATCGGCATCTGACATGACTCCAATGGAAAATACGAGCTTTTTATTTTTAAAGTGTAGCCTCTACACTTTGACAGCGCTTTGTTCATTTTTCCCTTTTGTGTTGGCTTTTCACACAGCACACGGTGACATCTCACAAACTGGATAATATGCAAGTCCATGAATATGTGTGTATAGAGTGGGCTGTAGAAGTGAGTTTGAAGAGAGGTGCTTTATGTTGACTAGATTTTTACTTATCTTTTTATATTTATTCAGAGTACGTATTTCACTCTGAAACTATATTGTGAAACTGGAGTTTACTGTTGCTGGTCTGTAAGAAAAGAAAGACTTAGACAATCAATTGAAGGTCTTAAGAGAATGGACATACACAGTTCAGCAGGATCCTTGAAGGTGAATCTAACCTGCAATTTCCTGTGCCTGGAAGATTATAAATCACCCTTCTAAAATCAGGGTTGTCTTTTTATAAAGAACTTCAGTATCTTAAGTCTAGCTCCCGTTTCTGACAGTGACAGTTAAGCGCAGTTCATTGGCAAGTGTGCCACTGAACTTGAGTTCATTGCGCTGCTTGCTTGTTGAGGTGGTGTGTAGATGCATCTTGGTTCTATTCATGGACTAGAGATGATGCAAAGGTTAATTTTTTGTTGTCTAAACTAGCAGTTCATTGCGTATGTATGTGTATAATTATATGGTCTATCAGAAAACAGAGAAAGGCAAGCAGGCATATCGTGTTCTTTAATGATGGAGGCCATCTAGAAGTTTTCTTTAAGAGCAGCTGAGAATGAAATTGATCTTGTAATTGTTTTTCTTTTTTGCTCTGCAGGGTTCATTAACAGACTTTCTCAAGGCTAATGTGGTCTCTTGGAATGAGCTATGTCATATCGCCCAAACTATGGCTAGAGGCTTGGCTTATCTTCACGAGGATATACCAGGGCTAAAAGATGGACATAAACCTGCCATCTCACATAGGTATAGTATATGTAAAATACTTTCAGGTGATTGTTAATATTTAACTTTGAGTTAAAGGATATGAAATGTGGGTAGGTAGGAAGTATTCAAATAATTACTCTGTGATATCTTCCTTCCAGAATTATCAAGAGCTTCATAAGAAAAATCTGCTTAGCCGAAGCAAAAATCTAGCTGATGGTTTATAGAACTTGGTGTGGTGATTGTGGTTAATGTCGTCTTAAATTCTGTTTTTAGACAGTTAATTATTTAAGTATGCTTTGCAGTATATGAAATAATTGGCATTATAGCTATTTGAAATGGCTTAAACACTTATGTATATAACTTTAATACTGAATGCCTTCAGACAGAAACGTTTACTATAGGTGGTGTTATGCCTGTTGTTGAGTGTAATTGCTGTTTTTTTTTAAATGAGGTAGGTATAGAAAAGCTATTGATAGAAGTAGGGAGCTGAAATGATAGTGATAACCAAAATAAAAGATAGGCATATAGAGTAAGAGAAGTACAGATTCTGCACTTTGGAATTCCATAAGCAAAACTGCTTGACGGAGGGTAAAATAGGGGAGGGGGAGAGGCGCGCACAGGACAGATGGGAATCCCTGGATCGAGTCCATTATCTCTCGTTTCTGCAGGGAATTATGTATCTCCTCGTTAGAAACAGTCGAGGTTCATTTTTCAAAGTGTTTTGCTTCCTATTACTTAAACAAACAAAATGTGGTTGTAATTAAAGTATGCAGTAACTACATTTTTGTTCTATTTCTGTATCATACATGCTTATAAATCTATATGTATTTTAAAACTAAGCATAAAATGATAGTTCCAGTTGCAGTCTCATATATTTCCACAAGAATATAGGTGTGCAAGTGTACTCCTAGGTTTTATTATTATTCTTTTGTTGTTTAAATGGACTGCTTCTTTATAATTTTCTTGCCTTTCATATTATAATGCTCTTTGTATTATTATGTTACTTTTTCCTTAGAACTTTATATGGTATTTCATGTTCTAGATTTCTAACTTTTTTTTTCCTTACCTTGAAAGGGACATCAAAAGCAAGAATGTGCTGCTGAAAAATAATCTTACAGCTTGTATTGCTGATTTCGGTCTAGCTTTAAAGTTTGAGGCTGGAAAGTCTGCAGGGGATACACATGGACAGGTAAATACCGATTCATTTACATAAATTATACAAGTGTTAACTGCATGTGAATGGAAATTGACAGTTTAGGCATTCTTCACGCACAGGATACTATATCATCAACCCTATTTGCGGTGACCTTTAATGAAGATGGCATTTTGTGCTTTCTTCTCACAGGCTAAAAATTAATTCTTTAGATAATTACAGATCACAGCCTTCCCCCCATCTCATTACGTGGCCTCTCTCCCCACTTATTTTCATTCTTACTAGAGGGTTTGGACAAGAAAGAATGGTCTTGCTATATTTTATTAATTGTTCTGAGGTACTGTTCAGAAATTGAGGGATGATACTGGCAGCTGGTATTTCTAACTTTCCGACCTAGCAACAGTCACTTTCCTGAAATGACAACAGTACTAATCAAGCGCTTGTCATACATCAGGGAACTGTTTTAGTACCATGTACTTTTAAAATAACAAGCTTGAGCTTAAGCATTACAGTTTCTGGAAAACTAAATATATTTAATGTTAGGCAGAGCTTCACAGTTTATGGTCGAGCAACAAAACTAAAATCCTTACCATAAGATGATAAAACCTCAGTAACATTGCTTAAGAGCAACATAGCTACTACTGTGACGGTTTAAATAGTGGAGTAGGTCTTGTTCAGACATCGTATTAAGTTCTGATTTATTCAGATGACATAATTTCATAATTGACTGTGGTCAAAAAGAAGGGCTATCCCCGAAGTTTTCATTTAATGGCCAGTTTTGTATAAGTGATTTCATATAACTTTCTCAGTATAAATTGTACTTTGGGTAGCTAGTTTTCCTTTGGTATTTTTATTACTGCTCCTGTTACAGGAAGAAACATAAGCAAGTTTCACATCCTTACGTGAAGCCATAATAATTCTTTTGACATGAAAAAATAAGAATAGTGGCCTTCCTGTAATCTAGAAGAAAATAAGGGATGGCAGTGACAGATATGTTGAATTGCTATGCAAATGTGTTATTTTAAAATATATTCAGGTTTTCCTGCTTCGTAAGTATCCTTTATAGGGCCCAGTCTATACGACTGTTTCTAATTCCTCTTACCTACTCCTGGATATAAGAGTACAAGAAACTTCCAAGACTTCGTCCTAAGCAAGGATAACCATTTAATCTTTGACAAAAAATAGTACTGGTCTGCAGTATTACTATAATCGGCACCAGCTAGAGTGGTCTTTGTGGTCATGTTGATTCTTAGTGTACACATTTTTATGCTTTCCTGTCTTTCAAGGTTGGTACACGAAGGTATATGGCTCCTGAGGTACTAGAAGGTGCTATAAACTTCCAAAGGGATGCGTTTTTGAGAATAGATATGTATGCCATGGGATTAGTCCTCTGGGAATTGGCATCACGCTGTACTGCCTCAGATGGTAAGCAACGTATTTGATCTATGGAAATACTTAATGTAATTTGTGAGAGGTGTATTTAAAGCAGGAAATTAGAAGGTAGATTATATGTATGTAGTAAAATTTAATAAGGGTGGTAGTCTTGTGGGGAAATGAATGAAGCATCAACATCATGTAGTCACTTTTATAATTCAGTCTTGTCAGTATTTGGCATCCCAGGTAAAAGTTTTCTGATACGTGGATACCTGTTGCATTTCTCCTCCTGGTCATGGCAAGGAAGAGGAGAATTACTGTGGAACTCCTAACCTAATATGTTTGATTTCTTCTGAGCTCAGCCTGACAGTTTCAGTGCCAATCAATTTACCTTAAAGGCATTGCTGCTTCTCATAAACAAAAGCTCAGATTAGATTAACCTTGGTAACAAAGATATCCCACCAGCACCCGCTGAGAAATCGATGTCTCCTGCTGTACGCCTTAGCATCTGGACAATGACCTGCCTTTTAGCGCTGCCTGTGGAAGGTGTGCGTAGACGCTTATTAATGTCAGAGATCTGTTCCCAATATAGTAAGGGAATATAAGGCTAAAAGACACGAAGAATTTTCATAGGTCAACATACATTTTATTACGAAGAGCCTTGATGCAGTCAATAACTTTCTAGCTGCTTATAAGCATATGCAGGATACCACCTTGGCCCTTCCTGAATCACGGTGAACCGCTCTTCAGTGCATCAGGAAGTCGGTTGTCTGCAATGAGGCATAGAAAAGTCTCTTGTTTCTGGTTTAGCCACAGGTGCCAGAGTGAGACTGTGCCATGTAAGTTCAGTGCTTCCCTTACCTCTCTTTCTCTTTGTTGTCACTAATGTGACATTAGTTCAGCTCATGCAGATGTCAGAACTTCTGAGGAATTTCTAATTGATTGTTGATAGCTTAGAGTTTGAAAATAGTGTTGTCTGAGAAATCTGCAGCTGATACTTTCTTAGCTATGGGTCCATCACAGTTGTTTTCCTCAGAGCAAACCATTGGATCCAATTTTTGAGCTATCAAGCAAAGATATCAGATACCCTGTTTCAAGTACGAATACTATTCTTAAATGTTGTAAACAGAGATCTTTTTTGGGTGTCCAGAATAACTCAGGATTAATCAAGAACAAGACAAAAGACAAGGCTCAAAAATGTTTGGGAGAAAGTTGCATTTTCAGTCTAGTCCTTAAAGCAGCTAAATTCAACTAAGTAAACATGACGGCTTCACTTGGGCTTGTGATGCCCAAAGCTCTCCTGTGAGAGCCCGGTGCAGCTGACAGATTCCCATATAAAAAGCCGAGGTGAATTGGAGGTCTCAGCAGATCAGCGCGTGGCCGCACAGTGCTCTTCTGCTCCGAGCAGTGCTTTTCTGCTTCAAACGTTCCTCGCGGAGTAGAAGCCACTGGGGAGATTTTACCCTTTTAGAAATGTTAAGCTGTTTACTAACAGGATCGACAGTGTCTTGCACAAGTCTCCGAGGCAGTCCCCCATTCCGTATTGATTTTTCATGCCTCAGTGTACTGTAAAGCATACGTACCTAAATCTTACTAGAAGTGTGTCGCAGGTCTCTCTGGCCGGTGTGGTTATTATTCCAGAAGGTAAAGGAGGCATCAGTGAAGGAAAGCAGCCTTCCTGAATCACAGCTTTGTGTAGCTCTACGGTCGTGGCTGCCCTTTTTCTTTCTGCAAATACATGGTTGGTTTTGTTTGGTGTTTTTCTCCAGAAGGTACCTGGTCTGTTTCACCGAGTTTCATCAGCCTCACCTGTACCGTACTGTTCACTTCTTCCGTGGTCCCCTTCCTCCTTTTTTCAGGCTTCTGATGCGAGAGCACAAAATACGTATTACGATAACTATAGATTACATAGCTATAGATTGTATAATTATAATTCAGCATACCAAGCTTGTCCCTCTGATTCTGCTAAGGACAAATATTACGCCTTGCCTTCAACATGACTACTTTTGTCCTGGGCTGTATGGGTCGGAGGAGGAAACGCGTTACATTCACAGAGGGATGCAGCAGTTGCTGTCGCAAGCTTGTATTTTTGCAACGTATGTGGTATTGAAAACATTCACAAGTGGCTATCAGGCGCCTGCTTGGTAATCGGATACCAAGAGAGCCAGCAAACTTGAAAGAAGGATGACGATTTATCTTACCGAAGCTATGATTGTTGGGGGAGGCAGGGGAGAAGCTGTGGATCCGGGGGCCTCCCTCCGCCCTTGTGTTTCGAAGCCTTCAGCTGCAAGGGAGCTGGGCCGGGAGCTGGGCTTGGCTGCCGCGCGCAGGAGAGCAAAGCCTTGTGGCTCCTGAAAACGCCACTGCCGCTTAATTAAAACCTTAGTCACCTCTTGCTGCTAACCTGTCGTAGGGTGAGCTTTTAATGGCAACAGAAAGTAAACTGCTCCGTAAGATTCTGATTATGGACTACATGTCTAAGATACCAGTCTTATCCCCCCCCCTGTTTTTAAAGCAAAATTGGTGGTTTAACTTCCCCTTTTTTTTATCATAGGCCCAGTAGATGAGTACATGTTGCCATTTGAAGAAGAAATTGGCCAGCATCCCTCCCTTGAAGACATGCAGGAAGTCGTAGTTCATAAAAAGAAGAGACCCGTTTTAAGAGAGTGTTGGCAAAAACATTCTGTAAGTAGTTACGCAACCGGGTTCTTCAGAGCTCTGTCACGAGATTTGATCCAAATTTTGTTAATCCTGAGTTGTGTTCATAGTACTGTCTTTTAGGAATAATTTAAGTTTAATAATTCTAGAAAGAATTAAATGGGCTGTAAACTAGTATGTTCTTAAAATATTCTCTCTCATCTTGAGTGATTTGAAAATGAGTGATTCTTTCACTTTTTCGGTGAAAGAGATTCTTGAGAGTTACTTTTGAATGCATATGTTAAAAATATACTTAAGAAATAAGACTCTTGATTTACGACAGGAATGCTACAAACTGAACGTAATAACACAGGGTAAGCAGTGTCGTAGGAGAAATTTCTGGGATCAGTTAGGGAGGAGTTGCATGCTTTCCTGATCGGGTTTACAGCTAGAGACTGGCCGTAAGGCCACTGCTTATTCCAAGCCCTGGGTTTGGGTGGGGTTTTTTTGTTTTGGGTGGTTTTTTTTATTTTTCAAAAAATGGGTTGTTAGAAACAATAGATGACGCTGTCTGTCCGCAAGAAAAAAGAGTGTGTTACCATCTGCTCCTTGTAATTAGCGTATTGCTGTATTAGCTCAGTGTTACTTTGGAGAAAAGTTAACTGCTGTCAGATATAAATCCCCTTTTGTGCTGTTTAATGTTCTTCACTGAGGTTTCGTTTGATCACTGAGGAACTTAACCTCTTTCAGTGTGAGATCTTTTAAAATACCGCGATGACTTTACCAGCAGACTACAACATCGTACGGTGAAAAGGATTTGCTCGCTGTTGTGTATATTGTTTAAATAGCGCAAAATAAATAAGGCGCAAGGCCCCATACGACGTGCTAGGCTTCAAAACAAATAGGGCATAGCTTCCCCTTTGACAGAAGGGTTAAGATTTGGCAGGTGTACCTTGAAATGCAATTTTCTGTTAGGATTGCTAGGCGGCCCCACCTTCATAAAACTTGCTGCTAACTCTGTATATCGTCTTTTTTTTTTTTTACTTCGCTTTGTTTGCTCGCAGGGAATGGCGATGCTTTGTGAAACCATAGAGGAGTGCTGGGATCACGATGCGGAAGCCAGGTTGTCAGCGGGTTGCGTAGAAGAACGGATTATTCAGATGCAAAAATTAACTAACATTATAACAACAGAGGACATTGTGACTGTGGTCACAATGGTGACAAATGTTGACTTTCCTCCCAAAGAATCCAGTCTATGATAGTTGCACTGGTCGTGTCACTGACCGCCGGGACTCTTCACTGGAGCTGCTAAAGCTAACGGGACTGCTTACGTCATTACTGTTTTCTGTGTGAAAAGAATGGTAAGTCTCTCTGGAACATCACCAAGAGGTGTTTCTCCTTTATTTTCCCCTTCCTCCTCCCAGACATGGATCCATGAGACTTTTTGCATTCCCTGCTTACACCCGAAGGACACGTGACTGAGAAGCGGTAACATGCTGTTGAGGAACTTAAATGAAGAATACGGACCCGTACCGGCTAATCAAGCGTTTTAAAAACTGACATCAGATTTCTTAATACCTGTCAGAAGAGACTAATTCCTTAAATGAACTACTGTTATTTTTTTTAAATCAAACATTTCATTTCAGATTTAAAAAAAGGGTAACTTGTTTTTATTGCATTTGCTGTTGTTTATAAAAATGACTATTGTAATGCCAATATGACACAGCTTGTGAATGTTTAGTGTGCTGCTGTTCAGTGTACATAAACAAAAGTAATCAAGTGGGATATAGCAACGAGGCTTCCAAGTATTACTTAACCTCCCTCAACAAGGTATACCTCAGTTCCACCTCTGCTAAATTATGAGATTGACAACACTAACAAATTTGAATAATAAATTGATCCATGTTTTGTAAATGATGTATTTCAAATTCACTGTGTTATTTAAAAAGGGTAAGCTATGCTTCATGCCAACAGTAAATGGCCATTCCTAAAGCAGTGTTTTTAGCCTTTTCTTGTACTAGCTTGTTGTGTATAAAAAAAAAAAACAAACAAACCAGTGCTGTTTATTGAAACAAAATTTTCCTTCCTCTTTCAGTTTAAAGCTTTTCTCTTACCTCCATTTCCCGGAATATCTCGTACATTTATTTAACTGAACACTATTTAGGTTTGCTGTGTCTGAGGAATATTTGAAAACTTAAGCATGACTTTTTTTTTTAATTTTCTGTGAGCTATGACACTGGAAAGCTCTGAATCCTTGTTCTTTTTTTAAAAAAGTCTTTTTCCTATTTATGTTTGTGGAAAGGTCTGCCTAGCGTGTGTTCTGTTTCACTAAACAGTATGCAGTGGGTTCTGTATCGCTGTTTCAGGATCACCTCAGGAAGCTCAGCTACCCCGAATTCCTTCCTCTCTGCTTTGAGATCTGCAACTGCACTCCACGTAAAGCTTGGTGCCATCTTGCCAGAGTACTGCTTAATGTCTGCGATACGTAGGTTTCTCCTAGAATCATACGAAAAATTCTAGCCACAGATTTCAGATTATACATGCTTACAAATTTCAGGGATGATTTAGTGACGCTTGCAACTTAAAATACGCAATGACAGTTTGGAGGTAACGAATACCGACGGCCGTAGCACAGACTCGCAGAAAATGAGGAAAACCATTGAAACTGCTTTCACAACTCCAACCTTCTTTTTGAGTTTAGGAAGTCATGCCTTATATTCAAATTACGGAGTGGCTGGTAGGTAGGTGCCAAAGTGCTTCTGAGAAGTACCGTTTCGCTACGTTTATTTGATCCTTCACACAAACTTCCAAGTAAAATAAATCTTTCAAACCTCCAGAGGACAGAACCGACGATAGCTGGTAGTACGCTGTGTATTTCATCATTGTTTTCTTTGGTTTTACACCACGCGTTCAATGTCTTTCGAAAGAAGCTTTTAATGTTGCAGTTAGGAGCTCACTGTGAATGTTACCTTGAAAATTGATCTGTACGGCCACAGGATACTCTGTTTTACATGTGCGTGAACTCAGTCTCTGGGAATAGTAAGAGACGTTACGGCTAAACAAGACCTTGGCAGGGAGGGGAGGAAAGGTCTCCATCTACCACCCCGTGCTGGCTGTCTTGCTGTTCGTCACGTGTGTGCCCGAGGTTTCAGGTAGCTGAAGAGCCCTGCTCTAAAGGGTCATGGTGCTGTAGGGCGCAACGCGGTGGTGTTCAGCTTGGCTAGAAGAAGAAAGAAACCTAGGCTGCGGCTGCTTCTTCGATTGACACTTTCGTTTTGCTTCCATTTTTTAAGCCAGGGATGTGACTTTACGCACGCAGCAGGATGCGAACGTAGCTGCTGAGTTCTGAACAAACAAGAATCCGTTCGTACTTCACTGAAGACCTCTGTGCTCCCCATGAGTTTTAACCCCTTTACTAGCAAAATTGGAGTTAGATTATGAAACCATCTGTATTTGTTACTCGAGATCTGATGCAAAAATTGGTCACGTATAAAATGTGCATCATCTGTGTATTATCCTTTACACTTCAGCTACCGCGGGTTCTTGCAGCAGAGCGGTGGGCACTCGGGTGTCGCTCGTGCACTTCACGCTGCAAACAGCGCAGGGCCCTCGCTAACCTCACAGCAGGAAAACTGAGAGAACTTACCTCCGCGTTTTAAAACTGCCTCTGGCCATCCCCCGTTGTTTAAATATTGTACTACTGCGAGTTTCCCGATTGTTAACGGCATAATTTAGTGTCACTGTGAAAAGGATGTTCGTGGTATAAATGTTTTTTAATTGGCAACAGTAACATCCCCAGAGCTGTTCTGGTACAGCTGCTCTCGCAGGGCGTTCTGATGTGTATTTTTGTGTTACTTCAGTGCGCGAGTTGGGAAGGTGCCCCAGCCAGCAGCGCTTTGCAAGTGTAAATGAGGGCAGGATTCAGCACGATCGACACCAGTGGAAGTATTTTGGCATTGTTTACTAGCAGGCAGTGACTGTTGTCCCTTTACGCCCTGTAGTGACGTGGCGGGTGAGCTCCGAAGGGTCACCCTGTCCTGTGGCTCGTGAGGAACAGCTGGTCCCTTGCTCTTAACTTTCAGTGAAGTCTGCTGAAAGGGCGACCGCGGATCTGCCGCAGGACTGGTAAAGGAGCTCCTTCCTGGCCTTGCCAGAAGTTTAAGCCCCGTGTTACTTTTAGAGGGTAGGGAGCTTCTGCATCGTGTCCTGCGGGACTCTGTACTTAGGACTACAGGTACCGTAGGGTTTCAGAGCAGAGACCGTGCCTCGCAGTTGTTGGAGTTGTTGAACTAGCGCTGTCACTGGTGGTGGTGGTCTGAAACTGCACCGCGAGGGCCGAGATCCGCCACCTCAAACCTTCTCTCCCAGATTTTAAGAAGTCGGTGTGCTTTTCAAACACCGCCTTGCGGTACAACCAGACGGTAATAAGACATTTCCCGTTCGCGTTAGCATCCGACAGAGTAAGTAGGGTTACCAGTTTGCTTTGTCCAGCTTCTCCTTTTTAACCTATTTACTTTTATTAGGAACACTTGGTACAAAATGCAGAAAGCTGCGATATATGTTCACGGGCAAAACGATTCAAGTAGCATCCTTGATGGAACATCATTTACCTCAGATACTCAACCAGCAGTACCTTTTTTTTTTTCCTTTTATTTTATTTTTTTTAACGCCGTTTCAGTCCATATACTATTCGTTACCTCTCAAGATTTTGGTAAGCAATTATTTTAACTTTACTCTTCGTATTTGTCAGTGTTTTGGGCACAGGTTGTTGTACTACTGTCAAAAGGTACTTGCTGTTTTTCTGCAAGTACTAAAAACAAACCAACCCCCCCTCGCCCTCAATAAAGTGATTGTTAAATATTGTACAAATAAAAATGTATACTCTTTCTCCCCTATTCCCCCAAAAAAGTTAAAATAAAAAATGTGACTACTCTGACTTGCATATGCCTTTTTTCAAACTGTAACACGGTGGGGGAAGAGACCTGTCGCTGCTTCCACCGATGCAGCAATTCGCAAGCTGCAGGGCAAGTTTTGTGGCAAAAAAAAAAAAAAAAAACCCAGAATGGAAAGACGGTGCAGTTTACATCTGGCGGGGAAGCAAAGGCCGAATCCGCATCATCCCCAGCATTTCTGATGGGAAACCCTCCTCTCCCCGTCCTTCCCTGTCACAAAGGGATACCGCACGGGCCCCGTAGTCTTTAACTAGCAGGCGGGCACCGAGGCAGCCCATCCTTCCCTGTCACGAAGGGATACTGCACGGGCCCCGTAGTCTTTAACCAGCAGGCGGGCACTGAGGCAGACTCCCTGCCGCGGTGATGAAGACTGCTGGGAGGACAGGGGTTCAGCCCAGGGCAGAGAAAGGCCGGAGTGATGTTTCGGTGGTTCCGCACGCTGCAACCAGTATTCCCGTTCCAGAGGGCAGCTGACAACCGAGTCACCGGGCCGGCTGCCTGGTCCTTTGCCGTGGAAGAAAGGCCATGGCCGCCGGTGCAAGGAGGAGGAGCCCTGTTCTGTGGGATTGGTGGCTGAGCACAAGTGCGGGGGTGCCACGCGCAGCCTCCTGCTTCGAGGGGGATTACTGGGCTTTTGTGCTTTACCTCTCTCCCTCCTAAAAACGTTACGTTTCATCAGCCAGCCCTTCGCAAGTCTGTGGATGTGATGTAACCGCTGTTCTGTTAAAAGTGGGGCTTTTTTTCCAGCCTGCATCATTGCTACTGCAGTTTCTTTTCATAGAAGCGGTACAGTGCTGCAGCCAGAGCTGTAAGGCTCCTGTAAAACTGGAGATTTATCTTATTTCCAGCGTATATTAGCTACGTGCCGTGGAGACTGTTACTTACGGCAAGGAGTTCTGAACGCGGACGTTGAACTTCAAAACGGCCTGTGGCTGTGGCACGGCAGGTTTGGTGGTAACATTTACACACCACCACGCGTTCAACTGCGCAATGCTCCGGTACCGCAGCCTGCACGGTGAGCATCTCTTTTCCACAGTGCCGGGACAGGCACCCTTCTCTGTCACCGCTCTCCCTGTCCACGTCCTGTGCCGAGCTCCTCCAGTTAGTGAAGCGAACGACAGCACCAGGAGCATGAGCGAAGGCAGGGGAAGAGGGGAGCGGCTGCTGCAACTGGCCTGATCAACCCTTCCTGCGAGATACACCACCGTTAACACCGGTCCCTGCACTCCTTATCCTTCCTTCTGCTGCCGACTCTCCCGTTACCTATTTTGCTGCTTTTCAAAGCACTGCTCTTCTCTTCAGGATGTGCAGTTGCATAGACAGTACCTTTATGAAGCAGCAAAAAGAGCAAAAATAAAGAAAATAACGCTTTGACCGAAAAGAAGGGCTCCTGTGTGAAAGCAGAGCTAAAGGGCTCCCAAGGACGAACAAACATCACTGAAATTTCTCACCTTTTTGACAGACAAGCCACTGGGCTGCTAAAAACGCATATTACATCCCATCGGCTTTAAGCTAAGAGCGAGCTGACTTACTCTATTCAGGAAAGAGGAAGCCATCAGCCCTGCTGCACCGTAACAGGAGGGTTAAAGTGCAGCCTGTCCCTCACCACTCACAGCCACGAGCGGGGTCAAACTGGTGAGAGAAAAGCAGCGACCAGCCTTTACACAGCATTTCCTTAACGGCCTGGTACTAAACCAAAGGGAACTCTTACCTGGAAAGGAGCACGCGTCTGATGATGTCCTATCTTGGAAGTAGATCTACGTTGCCCACCCTTCACACATACCTTTCACCAGACCAGCTGTAAAACCAGTTGCTTGCCCCACCGAGCCCACTGCAGCGCTGAGACAGCTCGGGCAGAGCTTCCCGGCTGCCGCTCTGCAGGGAGAGGAGGGCCCTGCAGCCTGCCGGGGCAGGGCGACGTCGCACTTCAAGCATCGCTCTTTCCTGCGGAGAAGATGGCCGAATAACCTGGACAGAAGGTGGGCTGTACTTCGCACAAAAATACCGCTTACCAGCTGAAGCTAGCTGTGATTAAAGGTTTAATTAAGTAAGTTTTCCATGTCAAGTCAAATTTGAGAAGAAAAAGTACAGTAAGCATGAGCTTTACACTGCATTAGAGATGGGTCTGTGCTTCAGAACTTAGAGCGTCAGACCCACAGCCGTTCGTGGCAGCATGCCACCGAGCTGGTGTCGAAAGCAGTCTTAATCCGAGACTGAGAAATTCCAAAGAGCTTTGATTTCCACAAAGTGGAAACGCCAGCACTGAGCTGAGCTAAACTGCCTGAGCCTTTAAAGTTAGTTAGTCAAATTTATGGCCGTGAGAAGGTAACAGCAGAATAGTTCTCCTTAGAAAACAACATCCCAAATCGATCAGCAAAGCACAGCAAAGCAAGCGTCTTCCAAAAATTTATTAAGTTGAACACCCTGCTGTGGGTAAACATTACATCTTCTGGAGCTTACAGTTAACTCCAAAAGTTTTAATGCAGAAAGTGATACTGCCAGTTCCAGAAAGTTCACAGCCAACTGAGCGATGACGCTGCCCACTGTTTAACGTCTGTCGGGCAGTTTGGGTACGCTTGCAAAGCATCCATGATTTGATTATTGTCCAAAAGCAGTTTCATAAGGAGGTACTCTCTCTGAGCGCGGACAGATGGTCTTTCTATTGGTTTTACTAATTCCAGTTGTACGAGGTGCTCAAATGCCTAAAAACAGTAGGAAAAAAAAAAAAAATGAGGAAACGGAAGATGCCCTCGCTCTGGGCTGTACTGCTCATTTTGAATGACCTAGGAGACGCTGCTTTGACAGAAGCTGTGATGTGCGATCTCACAGGCAGACGTGAAATGCCAGCTCCCTTTTACCTTCGCTTTTCTTCTTCAAGAAACAGTGTTTGAAATCTGGTGTACGTGTAGCCGACGGGGAACGACTGTTACTCTGGGATACAAACTGGAACAGCTTCTTACAAGTGCACAGGCGGCATTACGTAACTTCCAGTTTAAGTGTAATTGAATAATGTCGAATCAGAAACCAGGGCTGCTCAGCTTAAAAGCTGCAAGGCTGGAAGACGGTTGGCTACCGAGCCGCTGGTCGTTGGGTCAAGTTCATTCACTGAAAACTCGGCAGCTGCATGACCCCTGTTTGACTGCTACGCCACGGCAGGGTTATGCCCTACGACCAGATCCCCGAACAGAGCCTGGCAGCATCACGTTAGCCGAGCGACAGCCCGATAGCCCAGAAGGCCAACGAGCACCAGGTCCGTAGCCAAAATAACTGTTTTTCAATTTGCACTTCGGGTTGTAGTCGGTTGAGGCCAAACCAGCCATAGGAGGCTACAAATGGATTCCATATACCAGTCAGACCTACGGGGACTTGGATTAAGTAAAACAGGTTTTTGATGTGGTAAGATTAATTTAAATTTTGGAGACATCACTTCTAAACGACGGAAGTGAACGAGCAGGCTGAAGGTACCTACACAGGTACACAAATCTCTCCTCTGGAAGCCGTTTCTGATGCAGTCATTCTTGCTGAACCCCAGTCCTAAATCAGTTGAGCTCACTTGAAAGAGAGTCCTTACCCTGGTACTGAACTCTTCCAAGCGTAACTATTCACCAGCTCGGCACAGCCTTGAGCTCCCCGCCCCGGGAAAGGCGGGGGGTGTGGGAGGCGAGCGGCAGTGCCGGCGGCCGGGCAGTGCCCAAACCCACCGCCCTGGGTGCCTGCACCAAGAGCAGGGGGTTCTCACCGCCCTGAAGCACCCGGTCTCCGTTTGAGGGCTGCACGTGACCACTCGGATCTGTGCACTAGGGGAGGAAAAAAAAACCCAACCAACATCTAAATACTTTATCATAAAAAAGACAGAATTACATTTCAGGCTTACCTTCATGACAACTGGCTTTTCGAAGTTGTACATACAATGCGCCTTCCTCTGTATGAACTTCTGGAATTCTGGATCAGTAAGAGGAAGAAAAAAAAAAATCACTTAGGGGAAAGCGAGTGATTTAGTGTATGTAAAGTTCGTGCGTTTCTCTCACCGTTGTAAACCATCTGGAAGTTAAATGGTTCTCCTTCATAAACGTCATTTAAGTGTTTCATAGCTATAATTAGGCAGATTTCCAGGACAGACAAACCTAGAGGGAAAGACAAGAGCTCTCAATATTTCTCTTGAGCATATCAGAAACGCAAGCCGTTCACACACCATTTTTATTCCTCTATTTGTATATGCTGTAGGCCTCACACATTTCTGTTACGTATCTTCATAATGTAAAAAAATTCCAGAATTGGAGAGACTAGGTAAGGGAACATTTCTCTTCCAGATATTTGAAGCGAGAATGTTAAGAAATGGGCTGCTTCCATCAAAAAGCAAGAAATCTAAGTATAAAGAAAAACCACCATTGCAGATTGAACGGCATGACAAAGAATTTTTAGTGGCACCAAGACAATCTCCGTGCTACCGTACAGCATGTCATGGAATGAGTTTGAAGAGGTTATTCGCTACTCAAAGCTAAAGTGACACAGCGAATTAGCTCCACGGTACCAAGGAGACTTTGCGAATCACAGGGCCAAGCCAAACCAAAGCCTGTAAAGTCTGGAAGCCATAAAGAAGCAATGGGACAAGTTAGCTTTTCCTGATCGGGGAAGCAATTCCTCCTGTAACTATATTTGGGTTTAGTATCATCACCAGGAAAAGTTTATTTCTTCTGTTTGCACAGGTTCCAAAACGCTTATCAGAGAAAACCTAAGCACAGCGCTCAGCACATTCCATCTGCCGAGGCTGAGAAAGGGAGAACCCCCAGACCACGCAAAGGCGGCAGCAGCAGCACACCGAAACACGCTGGAGGAGTCAGTACAGCATGAACAGAAGCTCAGTTAAACGCAGGTAAGCGCACGCTGCTGTAGAATTCAAGTACACACTCAAATTTTGTACGTATCCAAGCAGAGACTATTGCAACTCTCAGAGGGTTTATTGCAACAGCTCCCAGCCAAAGCGTCTTCGGTATCCTCCAGCTCCCAGCACTGGCAGGAAGAGGTCGGCATCTTCCCTTCCTCCACCATTTACCTGGGACCAAAACGCTGCCCAGACTGGGGCCTTTGCCCAGGCTGACGGTGCTTTCCCTGGCTAGCACCGCAGCACCACACGAGCTGGCTGGTACTGACAGCTGTAAGCCTGCACCGTAGCAGTGCGCTGCCCGAGCTCCCCACATAGTAGGATTTGTATCAACTACTCTGCAGCTCAGTTTCTGGTTTATTCGGCACTGTTACATCCACGCACATGTACCAACGCAAATTAGCAGAGAGCAGACTCCACGGGCGGAGGTATTCCCTGTGCGGCTCGTGCCAACAGGGGCACTGCCCTATACGGTATCTCTTACATCAGGAGAATTTCAGGGAGGGACTTGACACATTCCATACTCCTGAGAAACGTTTGGGGGGAAACAGCTGAGCTTTACCATGTACAATGTTTGCTTTTGAGTCCATTCTATACTGCTTGCTTGCCTCATGAAGATCTGATGCGGTGATAAGTGGGTGATGCACAGTAACGTTACTTACAGCGAGCATCTAAAAATAAAGCAGAAGACATTTTTCATTTAATTAGTAATTACCAGACATACTTTCTACTTGGAGATGGAATGCCCAAGAACACATTTCCCCTGGAGTCACCTGCTGGAAACATTAGTGAATAAACCCTACACACAGTAGGCTCATACTGAAAACTTTGTAAATAGCTGGTAGCTACAACTGCCTTTTGCCAGGAAGGTTTTCCAGGCTTAAAACTTCAAAGCCTCCTCACTAGAGGAGATAAACACTCATTAACTTGTTTACATTAATGTCAATGGATTAGCATACTTCAGTGATTGCTGTAAGAATGACTTACAACATTATTTTAAACATACCTCTCTGCACAGAGCTACAGCACACTCGTGTCACTGAAAGTGCTAAGAAAGTGTCTGAAGGCGCCTCTCAGTTTACAGAACAGGAGTTACCCCTTCAGAACATTTGCTAAACAGTCTCACGAGGTTGCAGTTTGAATCTTTAAATATCTTCAACTACCTGTCACAGAAAGTTGAGTTTTGAACAAATGTAAGTTAACAAATACAGAGTCAACTGACCTCTTCTGACACCACTCTTTCAAAGCTTTTGATTATCCACCAGCCTTTACACAGCAGTAGGCACGCTGCAGTGGCCTTCACTTGTTCTTCAGGGCTTTAAGTATCTGCCTTGTAGCTACTTTGCGGTTTAATAGTCACCAACAGAAAAAATGGCTTTTCGTGACTACCTCCTGCTTTTGAAGGTCTGTGTGATGAAAAACTGTTCATTTCATCCATTTAATTGAGGTCTTTCACTGAGAACATCCAATGCTATCTACCACCAGTCTTTTCCAGTCCTCTTTCTCTCCTTACAGATGTCACTGTAACAGCCTCAAAAAGCTGCACGATCAGTCAGACTTCCAAAGGTACGGAATGAGGTTTTATACTATAAAGGGCATTCGGATAGGGAAGAAGGGGAGGGCGAAGAAACGACAGCCCCAAGTCACTAACAGACATGCACAAGGGAAAGCAGTCGAGGAAACACAGCAGTATCTCTTGTCAGTCACTGCCCCCTCTGCTTCAGGGCTAGTGAAATTTGTGAGTAACAGGTAACTGCACCGAACAGAGCCTGGAGCACTGGGCATCCTCTGGTTTACCAGGTTCAGAGGCAGACAAGCAGCTGATGGCGTGAAGTCACCCACACGAGAGAAACCATGGGGAAACAGCATTTACCAAAAGCAAAACGAGATTTGACCAGCTCAGTTATGAGCTATCTAGTTCTACTTACCTAACAAATTACTTATTTTACTTTGCTAAAAAACTTAACTCGTTCAATTCTTCCAAGCTTTTCAAGGTTTTGCACAATACCACTTAGAGTACTGCAACATGAAACAGATACCAAGTTTCCATCGAAAACCCATGTGTTCATCTGACAACGCGAAGTGATGGGGAGCACTAAATGTAATTTAAAAATAGCTGCTCATCGAAAACAAGTCCTTGCTACCGAAAAGCAGGTAATTAGCAAGAGTAGCTCCAATTCTCACCACCACCACACCGCCCATCACAAAGCTGCTCTCACCAGCTGCAATGGCAGACTGCTACAGATGTTCAAAATTCAAGAAAAATTCATCCTGCAGGGCAATTAATCCATGTTTCAGCTAATACAAAAGAATTACAGAAGTGCTAGATTCTCTATTACATACTTTTATGGGCAAGATGACTTCAGAGTGAAAAAGCCCCTTTCTAAAGGAAAAATTCAGAACATGATGAAGAAAACAATTAGGAACTTCAGCCTCAGCTCTGACACGCCTTGGAGCTCAAAGGGGGGCTATCCAGAGAGCCTCCCTGCTCTTTTTCTGGCATTCATTCAAGCCACAGAGACAGAATTGGGTGCCGCTAAACTAGAAATAATCTGCAATCTTGTAACGAACTCAAGGCAACAGAGGACTATCAAAAAGAGGACTCTGATCATGCTCGTGTGTTTCAGAACTAGAGCAGGAACTCTACGATCTAGTTTTCAGAGTGGCTATAAACTCAGCGTTGGGAAAAGCCGTAAGCACTAAAGAGTCCAAGAGCAGCCCACCACAGAGCTGAAGGTTAACATCTCAATACTTCCCAACGCAGGCTAAGCAGGTACGTTTACTGGGCTTTTCACACTGACAGAAGCACACAGATATTTTAAGGTGGTTAAATCAGCGTTACTTACCTTCTCTAATGAATGACTTCTCTAATGAATGTTATTGCATTCATATTAACTGTGTTAAAAGACAGGAGTGAGGGAGGCACATTAAAAAAAAAAAAAAAAAAAAAACCCAAGAAAACCAGACCACGC
>NW_008794212.1:659260-659708 GCF_000699145.1 Aptenodytes forsteri
ATATTTGTAAAAAAAAAGGGGGGGGGGGAGAAAAAAAAAAAAAAAAAAAAAAAAAAAAAGAGCCTCCAAGAGAGCCTGACCACGCGTTAAGCTTCAGCTCGTTTGTCGTGACAGGAGGAAGTTCACCGTCAGCATTACCTCCTGCTTACTGAATATAGAAGTCTTCTCTCAGAGCTAACAGGGAGGCAGCAGTCTAATTTTTCTCCACACAGTGAGGAGGCCTTCCTTCTTTCCCCCAGGTCCAGAGGGACCTGGACAAGCTGGAGAAGTGGGCCCTAGTGAACCCCATGAGGTTCAACAAGGCCAAGTGCAAGGTCCTGCACCTGGGCCGGGGCAACCCCCGGTATCAATCCAGGCTGGGGGATGAAGGGATGGAGAGCAGCCCTGCCGAGAAGGACTTGGGGGGACTGGTGGAGGAAAAGCTGGACATGAGCCGGCAATGTGCGCT
>NW_008794212.1:660133-671600 GCF_000699145.1 Aptenodytes forsteri
TGTCAGGCCAAGGGGGAATGGCTTGAAACTAACGGGGGGTAGATTTAGACTAGATAGAAGGAAGAAATTTTTTATTATGAGAGCCGTGAGGCACTGTCCCAGGTTGCCCAGAGAGGTGGTGGATGCCCCATCCCTGGAAACATTCCAGGTCAGGCTGGACGGGGCTCTGGGCAACCTGATCTAGTTGAAGATGTCCCTGCTCATTGCAGGGGGGTTGGACTAGATGGCCTTTAGAGGTCCCTTCCAACCCAAACTATTCTGATTCTAAGATAACCGGGAAAGGCTGAAGCTACCAAGTAAAATTCTGAAAGATTCCTCAGGCCCTTGATGCCAGACAATGTGGTGATCCGGAAGATCAGAATTAACTTCCGTCTCAGCATTTCTAGGGAGTAGTAGCCTCAAGCTTCCAGCACCTCAAGATTTAAAAGATTAAGATCACATTTCCTGGACTAGCGTCACAGTAACAGATGAATTCAGGACAGCATCTGGGCTACCTGAATCACTCCATATATGAAACCAGCCCTGGCAAACAAAGTGGTGCCTAATCATACAGTTCATAAAGTTATTTTATCTGATACTCTGCATTAGAAGAAATCGGAAGTGATAAAAGAAAACAAAAGCATTTCCTCTGTGTGAATAACAAGACTGTAGATATATGGGAACTCTCTTACTGAAGACGTATCCAGGAGCAGCTAGTCCATAAACGCAAGTAATCTGTGCTCAGGAGCATCGTAGCAAGAGCAACGGTTTAGGAAGAAGGAGGAGTAGAAAGAGGGATGACAACAACAAATATTTTAGCTCTAAGTGACAGTTACTCCAAATGCAGCACCGTGTGCTTTTATGTTGAAAGTGCATCTACCTATACAGAGAGTTATTCAAGAGTAGCTCAAGAAACAGGTGAGTATTGGCCAGGAACACAGACAAAACCTAACAGTGTCAGGAGGAGGACAAAGTGAAGAGCGCAAGATGATGCAAGAATACAGTAAGAGACCATAGTAAAACAAGGGCACCAAAATTTATCCATCTTCGAAGAAGACGGACATTGATGAAGAGAAGCAGGTTTAGCATAGTGACAGATTTAGTGAAAGAGGAGGAATATTTGGCTGCAACAACAGACTTAAAGGTAGAAAAAGTAGGTTTTAGTACAAGCAGTTTTCAGGATTCACCAGCAACCAAAAAGAATCTCAGAGAGGAAAGAATATTTTGAAAGCATTTCACCTACAGTCTTGCTTGATATAAATGGAAAGACTTGGCAAAAGTTATTTTAAATACCAAAAACCCACCACCATTTTAATTAAACAGTACACCCTCCTCCCAATGCAACTGCTACAGAAATTGGAACTACTCGGATTCATTAATAAAGCATAGACTGATAAAGCATGCAAGAGACCAGTACTGTCAAAAGCCCGCTCAATAAAAAGATGTTTCAAGAAAAGCTCAGCTAACTGGCTTGAAAAACACAAGTGTTGTTTACAGATTATTATATACATATCCAAATACATACCAACAGCAAATGAAGCGAGCGCAGATCTTTAGTGAAGTGAAAAAGGTTCTGCAGCACGTCTTGCACAGTTTTATCCTCTGAGAGATGCTAAAAAAAAAATTAATCACCTCAGCAAATCATTTCATACTCACCTGAAAAAATAAGTTAGCTAACTTTCAGAAAGAGCTCAGCTTACGCTTGACAATACAATTCTTCACGTCTAACCTTAACTTTCTGGTCTTTTTTGTGGCACTTAAGATTTTTATCTCCAGACTTCAATAAGCAAAGATTCTCTATCACAATTTGATTTATTCCATATCAAACTCAAATAGCGAGAGGAAATACTAATCTTCAGTAAAGGCTCTACACTTACAAACTGGTCTTACTGTAGAAGTTTACTAAAACCAAGTATAAAGAGCTTTAAATACCTGAACATTATTATTCCATTTTTGTGCAAAAGACTCATCAGGAAATTCAGCAGGAAGAGAGAGCTGTTCCTTGAATATCCTAATGTATTGTTTAAAATCAAAGGAATTCATCAGATATATCTGTCGGTGAGAGAATCTTGATTTTACTCTCTTCTCCAAGAGCTCCAGGATATCCTTGTTAAAAAAAGCAAGAATAATTAAAAAAAGCAGACGCATTTAGCCTATTCTTTGCTACAGTTAAAAGTACAAGAGAAAACACCAAAGTAAATCGTGTTTAAAAAAAAAAGAATTATTAAATTCTCGGGCTTAAAATGTTCTAACAAGACCTTTGCTAATTATTATAATTGATGTGCCTTGAAATGCTTAACAACTAGCCATTTACCCAAATCATGTGATGCGCGACATCATAGGGGATAATTAGTTGCTAGGATACCCAGCAAAATTTCTCCATAGATTATGTAAATATTTCAGTTACTTAAGTCTGCATTCAAGATGTTTCAGCCTATCACAGCTCTAGACAAGTTGTCTATTTAGTAGATATGTAGGTTGGCAGCTGTCATTTCACATGCCTTTTGTCAGACTGAAAGAATCCAGCTTAAAAAAAAAAACTTGAGAGCCAATATTTATCTTCCGAGATTGTCACACAGAACTAAGCAAGTCTGCCATCAAGTTGTTGGTTGAAGAGAATAGAGAAAAGCGTACTTTGCTCAGAACACGTAGCAATAGACTGGCATCAGAAAGAAGCCATGGGATGCACCCGTTTAGAGAAACACAGTACTATTCCCCTACCTCATACCGGGACAGAATGACTACACCCCTAGTTTCTAGGAACTTTGGGTGGGCCTTTTCGGTTTTTAAGGGTTTGTTGCGTGTTGGTTTTGGTGTTTTGACTTGCACTAAAAAAGGCTTTAAGGATACTGAAATTACTCACCAAAAAGAGCGCGATAAGAATAAATAGAGAGCCAATAGTGCAAAATATAAAGACCCCTTTCGATTTAGAAGTCAACAGGGCAACAGGGGCCAGTGATTTGAAAAAAAAAAAAAAAACAACAAGAAGGAACAGCTATCACCACAACCATGATACAGCTGCTGAAGACTCTACCTTCATTACATTCAAAAGCAGAGCAATACAGGGTTCTAAATAATGGGTGATGAGGATACCAGACTCGCGGCAGTAAGGAAGCAAAAGATTGTAATTTACTAAATCAGCTGCTAATTATTCTATTAACTTCCAGAAATTTGCCTAGCTAAATATCACCTAAACCAAATCAACCCCAGATTCGGGCTTCGATGAATTATTTTGATTATTATTCTTCTTGTCATAACCCGGCTATCTTCATCACCAATCCAGTTTATTGAGAAAAACAGTATAATTTTTATAAAGTATCAGCTTCCATAGTGTTAGAAAGTAATTATTTCACAGTATACACATAATCTGTTCACAGTTCCCTACAATGTCATTGTAAAAAAATCACAGCAAGTTTAACATGGATCCTAAATC
Source organism: Aptenodytes forsteri (assembly GCF_000699145.1). NCBI lineage: Eukaryota > Metazoa > Chordata > Aves > Sphenisciformes > Spheniscidae > Aptenodytes > Aptenodytes forsteri. The sequence continues at coordinate 663,546 of NW_008794212.1, forward strand.
TATTTTGAACATGCTAATACTATAGCAAAAATGCTCTACTGAAGTGTTTGCTTAAAAAAAAAAAAATTCCTTGTCCTCAGAACAATGATTTAAACACTGTAGGTTAATACAAGTCTGTTCTTGCCAACTGCTGACCAAGAAACTGAAATGCCCAGGAACCTCTCCAAAGAGTGAACGACAGTATAATATTAAACGGCCACGTGGATAAATATGGCTCTTCTGCGGTAAAATAGGACAACAGTCTTGTGTCTCCTTAGAAATGTAAACCTGCTCCTTTAGCAGTAAAACTGAAGGCTTTGCAGTTTTTTGGCCATCATCGTTTGCTCTCAGCACAAATTAAATTTTTTTTATCCCCCACCCCCACCCCCCTTCCCAATTCGAAAGTCAGAAAAATGGATAATTGAGAAAAGTCTCTCAGCAAATTAAGTAAGGTTCCAGGAGAGGAGAAAACATTCCAACGTCTCTCAGCAAATTAAGGTTCCAGGAGAGGAGAAAACATTCCAACTGAGACAAAAGTCTCTTTAAAACAGCTAAAAACTTTGAACAAGAAAGTGCAATTTCTTACCTGTCTACATGTAAGTCCAATAACTGTTACTGGAGTCTGTGCTGACTGGGATATATCAAAGAGGTTATAGAGCAGCGTCTGATTCTTGTGATGAACAAACAAGTCAAATTCATCCAGTATAAACAAGACTGGACAACTGCTAGTTCGATCTCCTGAGATAGCAATTTTAAAAGTTACTATATGGTAACATCATCATCAGACTTCTACCTCTACAGCTTTCACATTTTCTGGTTTTAACAATTTACATATTTTCTTTTAGCTTTTCACTAAGCCCTCCTTTTCACATATGTACTGCTACAACAGCAAAAAGAAAAAGACACTGAAAAATTGGTGAGGTTTTGTGGTATTCTGCCAAGCACCATTTCTGGTTGCAGGGGAAGACAGACCTCTATGGCAAATTTTTTAAAAAACCACTACTTTTAATAGCTTCAATCTGGATAAAATAATCTGTCCTGCATAGCTGACCATCGCATGCAAGCCTTTACAGCCTCAGTTATGTTAGGTATATGTTTGTTTAGTATTACGTATTTTTTTACATCATTTTGTAACCATGACACATTCTTGGGCTAGATTTCTTCACACCGCTTGTACAAGTAGATGAAGAAATACGTATATGCTAACTTTTCAGTCAAGTGACAAACACACACACACAGTTTCAGAACAGGGGCTACTAGAGTTTACCTTTCCTTAAAGCTTCAAGAAGGAACGCAAGATTTTCAGCAAAACTGCCCTACACAGAGAAGAAAAAAGTTTCACAATAAATTTTCAATGTCGTTCTCAGAATTGTGTAACTACATCAAGTTCAGGCATGTAACGAAACCCATTTCCTTCTAAAACCCTGCTTTCAAAACCAGTGCATAGTCAAAAATTTACAATGTTACTTCATGTTGTATAATCATAACCTCTTCAGGACACAAAAACTGCTAGTTAACTCTACATTGATCCACTTTTTTTTTCCAGCCTGAAAACCCCAAACTAATTGCCTCATACAGGCAAAAATTAGTGATCAGAAGAACGTCTACAATAAGCTAAATTTACAAGTAGCTTTATCTCTCCTTAAATAGCTATTGCATACTCATTTTCCATCCACACACATGCAAAAACTGCCACCTAATGTGTTCCACTGAGAATGATAAGTATGTAGTTTTTTAATTTGCAACCTTATTAGATAGATGAAAACATCAAACATTCACGACAGAAAACAATGAATTGCTACGACTGTCCTGCTTCAGTTGCACACACATTTCCACCCTCTGAAGCACACAAGTTGTGAGATGGGAAATAACTACAACTGAAGACCCCAAGCCCTATCAAAGGCGGCAGAAAAGCCAATTCACTCTCTGAATGTGAGTTGCAGAAGCTAAGAAAGGAAAAGGTTATATGGACAGAAGTAAGGACATTCCTGCAAATCACTATGTTTCCATGCCTGTGTGCAGCCGAAGGGATTAGATGGCTAAGAGTTTAACGGAGTACTCCACAATAACTTAACGGGGAAAATTATAGGGGAATTAAGCATATTTAAGTCCAGTTTTGCCTCCAGCATTTTGGTAGTGGAACTGTAGACCTTGAAAGGTTGTTCCGGTTCTCTGTTGAAAAGACAACTCATTCAAACCGCTATGCTGAAATTAACTACTTGCCATTTCCTTTTATTACTGCAGCTGTATTTGGGAAAATTTTAGCTCAGCACCAGAAAGGGTTTTCCATTCTCTGTATCTAAAATCATTTGGGATAAGTAGGAAACCAAAGCACAGTCCAAGCACCAAGCACTTCCAAAGGGTAATAAAGCCTAATAACCACAATCTACACTTCATCTTGTATTCCACACCACCTCTAACCTAGTTCTGTGGTTTCTCTTAACTTAAGTAGTAACACCTTACCTCTTTGGAAGCTTTCCAAACGCAACTGATGAAAATAAACCTCATCTATTGAGATTTCACCTTTCTCCCCTCTCACAATTCTGCTTTAGCCACTTGGATCGCTATAACGCATGACTCACAACTATGTAAACTCTGCCAATCTCAAAGGCCCTGCCTGGGAGCAAAGGAGGAGATGATGCTCAGAAGGACCTTCTGTCGTACCAGAAGATGGCCTCTCAAGAACACTCACTGAATAACAGGCAACAGCCAGGGCAGTTCAGATCACTACCCCAACTTATTTCACACTCAAATGAGTGAAATTTAATCTGAAACACTTCAGTTATTCTCTTTATTACTGACTTTAGTTCTAATGTAAATGAGTTTCTTATCTTTGAGAAAAGGTCAATAGAAGCAAATGTTTTAATAGAAATTCTATGCAAAATGAAAGGCTCTAAGAAGCCTGGATAGATTTCCCTATGAATTAGAAAAGGTTGCAAATATACTAAAGATACTGCTTTTTGGCTGGTTAACTTGCTTACTCTTTGTCTTGAAATGTTAAAGCTGATGTTTCCAAAATACTCTACCCTTCGGAATGCCTAATGTTTGTTTCATTTAGAGGCTTGAAGTAGATGTTAAGAGAGCCTTTCCGTTCTTCCTCCTTCTCTAAGTCAAAGTTGATGTTTTTTGAAAAAGTATCAGGACACATTAATATTGCTCAACTAGCAAAATGTAACGTTCAGCACTTGTGTAGAACATAAGTATCTGTTGGCATGCCTGAAGTGTTTGTAAACCAGGGTCTTCACAGGTAAATGTTGCCACAGTTCACTACTGTTATCAATTATTAAATATTTTAAAAGAGAAAGCTTTGTGAAGACTGAGCCAGCCATCACAATTTTGCTAATAAACTCTCAAAGCCCATTCAGTCTCAACAAGGTGCATCCTATAAAGCTAGTTTTCCAGGCAAGGATTTTTGAGGGAGATAAGCGAAGAGTATAATAAAGGTGATACTTACAAAAACTTTATCCCCAACCACATTTTCCAGGTGCAACTGTCTGATGATCTCCTTCAGGGCCACTTTATCATTAGTCTGCAGAAGCCCTGAAAGAAAATGATTTTTCAGGAAGAACTGGCAATCCTCCTTCACTCCAAGAGGCCACATCTACAGCCACTAGAAACTCATCCAGAAGCTTCTCCCCATTTCCAGCCTTACAAAGCTATGTCTTTTTATAAATTAAGACTAGACAGTAATTTTCCATATGTAATAAGAAGTTACTTAAAACAATTGAAAGTCTCAACTGAACTGATTTTTAACATTTTGAAAAGTCATTAAAAGCACAAAAGTCCTCTTTATATAGAGAGAGACAAAGAAAGGCATTTTGGAGCTCACAGACAAATGTGTCCGTAATTGCGGCTAGATTACAATTGCTGAAACCAAAATTTTTGTTCAGTACATACAATATATAGCAACTGAATATAACATAACATTTGAGTAACGCTGTATTACTTGCCATTCAGATGAACTTCCAAGAGGTTCTCTCTAACTCGTTTCATTTCTGTGAGCTCTTTTAAGACATGATTTAATAACTAGGAAAAAAAATATGTAATTTCTTTGTAAGAAGGTTAATGTATTAACAGTAAGAAAAGTGTACAAACAGGTATTATCAGATAGGAAACAGTATGTACAGTTTCATTAGGTAACAATGTTTTTGAGTATTTTCAAGACTAAAATACTAAAATGACAACTTCGCATTCACTATCATGACTGTAGCAATTACATTTGTTCATCCTGCTGAATTAGTAGGGAAAGAAATATAAAAATGCCTGCGGTATTTTAGTCACTCATTTTTGGGGTAATATCTAGGGCTTTTGCGTTAATCAAAAAAAGCTTTACGAGTTTGAGATGCGAGAGGATTTGTCTCTTGAGTTAGGATAGTATTTGGCTTCATTGCTTCATCAGGTGCTGTAGAACAAAAATCTTTACTTTAAATCTTTAAAGACACTATGCTTATTCTTTTCCTCTTGAAGTTAGGAAGCATGAGACAAAATTAAATTGCACATAATTACATCAACTCCTGCTTATAAAACTTAGGGGTCCCAAATTTACAGTCCATCAAGAACTTGTTCTTGGTAAAAGTCATAAGGAACTTGCGTTAAAATACATGTAAGTAGATTAAATGTTAACTCTTCATTCACTTGCTACTTTGCTTTTGCTTCCTCAGCTGAGAATTTGCAGCTCCCATCTACGTGTATGCATGCATACATACACGCTTATATACACGCATACAATTTTCTTGTCTCCAGCAGTCTTTTTTGAGAACTAACATCTTTCACTCGATGTAAAATAAGAAAATCATTCATTTGGCATACATGATTTGCTTATTTATATTCTGGCAAGAAGGATCACAAATTTTCATCTTTGCTATCCTTATGTAAAAGGTTTGGAAGAAAATTTAAACTTTAATTAAATAATAAAAATAGTTTGAGTTTTGGTGATGGGGGGCACGTGGTGTTTGAGGGATCTGTCTCTTGTGAGTTTTTTTAAAACTTTCACATTTACTCCAATTTGCTTGCAGTATAGAGCTCATCTATACTTTTCTATTGATATTGTATTTGGAAGCAGATACAGTGAGACTCCTACTACAGGTGCCAACATTTGTGGTGGATACTTGGAACAAAAGAAGCTCATTCCCTTGGTTTCTCAAGTTTATGCCCAATAAGCAGATGCCATCCATTCTGGCTAGCCCCTTGTCCCACAGTCTCAGTTGTACCTTGAAAGTCTACATTGCAAATACAAGAAAATCTAAAAACTATTTTCTGCGCTATGAGAGTGCTTGTTGCTTACTTACAAATCCAAAAATCTAATAAAGGAAAAATAAACTCCAGTTCGAGACTAGCAGGAAGTACATAGGTGGAGGAAACCTTATTCGTCACTGGTTTATCAACTCTTTCCCCACCACCACTCCATAGTATTTTGGCAATTATCCTTCTTCTGAAGCGCCATGGGAACAGAAGAAGGTAACAATACTGACTGTTTTTGAAATGGAAAACAAGCAAGCTATCAACAAATTGGCAGAATGATTGGTGTCAGCTGTATCATGGATAAGTTTACCATCTATTAATTTCTTTCTATTCAACTGTATTTAAAAGCTTGGGAAGACTCCTGAAGTAATTTTTGTAGTTTTTCAATCTTTAATACTTTTTGCAGTAACAGCCAACCTATTTATCACATTATATACTCATGTAAACATAAAAGACTTAAGTGTTTGCATAATATTAAAGTATATAACAGGTAAGCTAGATGTCATCCCTTCACATGCCTCAACTAAAAAGAGTTCCTTTAAAATACAAAACCTACACTTGTAAACCAGAACTACCATACAACATTCCACCTCCTAGCAATTTAGGTAACAATATTCTCTGACACGTTTAGAACAGTATTAAGATACCTTACCATTCTCTACATATAAACAGCTATGTAGAAATCCACCCCTTAGGCTACTCCTTTTACAGTTTTTGGATCTTTTCAGTCATTTTTACAGCGGAGGCCCAATAGCAATAGCAGGTTAACTTTTAAAGAGTAAGCAAAACGTGACTTTAGTTGCAAAGATGAACTCCTCTGTGGCAAGAGCCATTACAGAATTGTAACTGGAGAAATGCTGAAAGAAGGCAGAATCCATGATGTAGTCAGATCACCGAACTACAAATGCAACTTGTTCTGATAAAATTATTTCCATTTTACATGATTTGGGTACCTGTAGCATGTCACGAAACCTGGTGAAGACAGGCAAAGAATTCCAAAACCATGCATACTTCTGCAAGTCATCGTGAGGGATGGACAGGTACATGTTTCTGTCAGCTGCACATGAAGCTATTCTATTTTACAAAATCACTAGGAACTCAGCATTTGAAAAATTTCAGAAGATTGTTAGGGAACCAATTTCTCCATATTGTTATTCGACAGAATTAGCTCACAGGAAGTCCTAGAATGTTTCGGAATTCTATGTAAACAATTAGCAATTCTCTCTTCAAAAACAGAGATGAAAATTTAGCTCCAAAAGCTCCCAGGACTTCGGGGAGGTTATCTACGTCATGCTTAATTTGACCTTGTATAAACTTTTAATACATGTGTATACCGCAGTCTTTCCTGATCCTCGGGGTCCGATAATGAGGGCAGAATTACTTTCTCCATGAACTGTAGTTCTTTTCAGCAGTTCCAGCAGGTGTCTGTGTTGACAACAGCAATAGGTTAAAAACTTCAAACCGGACAACATTCAGTGAAACTATGGAAAATTCAAAGAATCTTTAGAACGTAAGAGAAAACTTGATACATTTCAGCCTGCTCTCAGAGCCAACACTCAGGGCGTGCAAAATGTAATACAATAAAGTACAAAGAGCTGAGTGATCAGCTCTCTTAAAATACTTTAAAATATTAAAACATGCAGAAGTCAGGAGTATCACTAATTCATAAAGTTCTACAACTCTCCACCATGAAAGGACAGACTTCAATAATTATTTCTTTCTTTAAAAAAAAAACATACCCAAAACAGATTGCTTTCTGTGATACCACTACAGTTCACGAAAAAGGAAGACTGGCAAACATACTGAAGGAAAACCTTGACACCAGTAAAAATGAATACTCTAGTGGAATATATGCATTTTGAGAATCTTCATAAAACTGATTATATGCTAAATTTAGGCATTCAAAGCTTGTGAACAGTAACAGCAATACTGAACTTCAAGTTCATATTCTATTCCCGCTCAAAAGAAGGAACAAAGAACAACTCTAAGTTATCTTCAGATAGACTTATCATCTAGTACCACATTTAAAGTACTTATAAAAACTACTGACACTTCCAATTCCCAAATGTTTACAAATGCAAACATTTAATATGCCTTTTTTTTTTTTATTAGAATATTGACATCATGCAATTGCTTCTAAAGGAGCAATAGAGTCATCGTGGAACAGCTGTAGCAAACGCATGTGGTTTTGTTCATTATTTGAGAGCTAACTATAACCAAGAGTTATAGTTACATACATCTTGGGAAAGAAAAACTAAGAGCTGGGAAGTTCATTGTGTTTTCTCTCCAGTATAATTGATCAACAGTGGCATATTAAGTAGAATAGTCTGTAAACTGTTTTTCAGAATTCCAGTATAAAGAGGGGAGGCTTGTTTTGTAGAACACTAACATCATAGAAATACATTTTCTCACAACGATAAACATGTCTATGTGAGCTCTGCATGTATATTACACTACACTTTTTTAATAACAGAAATGTTATTTTCCTTCCTGTAAGGGAAAAGAAACTAATGCTCATACCAGGTGATTCAACTTGCATCAAATTACTTGTGGAAAAATTGATTGTTTAAAACAAGTTCTTTAGATACGTGTTTGTTATTTTCAGAATTTGACCTGCATCTGTAAAAGGATTACTATTAGGATAGTATTATTGTCTATATTATTGGGACCGGTCTTGTTCAATATCTTGATCAATGATCTGGATGAGGGGATCGAGTGCACCCTCAGTAAGTTTGCAGACGACACCAAGTTAGGCGGGAGTGTTGATCTGCTCAAGGGTAGGAAGGCTCTGCAGAGGGACCTGGACAGGCTGGATCGATGGGCCAAGGCCAACTG
>NW_008794212.1:672148-676653 GCF_000699145.1 Aptenodytes forsteri
GTTGACAGTTGGACTCGATGATCTTAGAGGTCTTTTCCAACCTTAATGATTCTATGATTGTCCCAATAGGTCCCTTCTTCCTAACTTTAACCTCCACACATCCGGATCCCCAAGAAGTAGGTTTGTTTTAAATACGGGTCTCTACTTCAAGAAACATGATGTTGGCATCCAAGGTTTAAGATTTACTTTTAACACAGTTTACAAATACACAGCAGAAAATCTGAAGTAAAAATAAAGATTCACAGCAAGAGAATTTAACTTTTTACTTGGTCAGCCCAATAGGTCCCTTCTTCCTAACTTTAACCTCCACATCAGGATGACCCCAAGAAGTAGGTTTGTTTTAAATACGGGTCTCTACTTCAAGAAACATGATGTTGTTTCAGAACATCATGAAGTGTTTCAGAATTACAGATTTGAAACAAGGACAAGAAATCCAAGACTCGGAGCCTGACAAAACAGCAAGCAACGGTTGTATAAAAACTCTTAAAATCTGAGGCAAACAATTTTTAGAAGCAGTGCGCTGCAAGTCATTTAAACCTGTATAATTTAGAAAAACAGAGGTAGCAGAAAATTCTGACTTCACCTGTTTATTTTTCTCCTGTGGTTAAAGGAGAACTGACTTAGTATTTGAGTCAGCTCACTCACCTGTACTGATGTTCAATCCCAAACAGTTTTCCAGTAGCATAAGGGTGACAGAATCTTTCACGTAAAATTTTTTGCACCTATGGGTATAACACAAGACAGAAAGAATGCTTGGTGCTTCAAACACCAGAATGTACCAATAATGTAATTACTGCAATAAAATAATAGTAAAATATGCATGTTTCCGTGGCGTTACAAATAGTCTGCAACACATAAATTTTAATTGTCATTAGTGATATAGGGGTCTTGAAAGTAAAAATAAAGTTGCAGTAGGCAGAATATTTAACAGACTCCCTTGTAGCAGAAAAGAGAAAATTCAATTAAGTTATAGCAATATGTGTCTTTGGTCCCTTCTGCTACAGTTTCTTTCCTTCACCCCCAAAGGGATGTTATACTTGTCACCAAAATTACATGAGTAGCTCATCTAATTCATAGTTCTAACTTACTGTGCAATACAGGCAAGAAACATTTACCAGCTGACTTAAATAAAACCTAACCCACTTAGTTATTCCCCCAAATCCTCAGTGAATACACTTTTTGCACCACTCGCAACAACGTTGCAGCCTACCATATTCAAGCATTAGAAAGTATCAAATTTACAGTTTCTTCCAAGATTCAGTTCAGATACCTTGTTCCTAAAAGTTTGGAAGGGGGGCAGGAAGTAGTATGAAACTGAAGCTAATATATTGCTTACAAAGGATGGAATGAAGTCTATCCAGCTCCATTTTTAGATCAAGTTCTGAAGTCCTTCAAACTGCACAGTGAATACAGTTATTTTAACTATTAATTTGGATGTATTGCTTGGGATATCTTTAGATATACGTCTGCCCTGACTTCTGCCTTCCACCTTAAGAACTGTTACTTAAAATTGTATCTTCAATTCCCAAACAGCCAACCTTCAGCATCGTAGCAGATTTCTTCCTACCACTTGAGTAGCAGCACGCAAATCGGACAATCCCAATTTTTAAGAATTTACAGGACTCTATCCTACTAATCCTCCCCATCCCTCATTTAAGCTATCCTAAAATACCGGCATACTCCATCCTTTTATAACGTTTGGTGTCCAATTTTAGTACTCATTGTCAAAGAACTTCAGAGACTAAATTGCAAACTGAATGAAGTGAGTTTCCTTTAAAATCAAATTTGAGCACCTTGCTTCAGTCTATGTGAACATCCGTTTGACCTAAAAACTAACTATACCGTTATCGTGCACATCTGTGTCGTTGCTTTTCCATTCCCTCAATCTGAGTTGCCTCATCTTCCCCCCAATATAGTTTTTCTCTACATTCTTCAGTTGCACCCCGTAACTGAGTCCTTTTTCATTTCTGCTGAATCCTAAGAAATCATGAAAAAGTGCAGTGTTCTATCCCAGGTAAACATAGACCAAGGCAATACTGTACCGCAAATGTTTTGCGTTTCTTTCACCTTAGGTAGTAGTTACTCGTTCATGCCCGGTTTAGCCGACCAGTCACTGTCCTGGGGCACATTACTAACAGGCTTTTAGTATCTTGAAAATATGCCTTCTTCTAACACTTAGCTAATTTATAATTTATGATGGAATTATCACCATCAGCTCTCAGTGGTTTTGGTTTAAAAATAAATACATGTGGATGCATCTTTGTGAAGTACTCCTCAGCAAGTCTAAATAATGGATAGAAGAACAACAGAAGTCTATTTTGCTAATAATTCCACTTTATGAAAGGAATTCTTTTTTAATACGGGCTGTACTTGTCTACCTAGGTTTTCAGTTACTTTTTCTTCTACTAAAGTCTTACTGATTTAGTTTCCAGATTTATTCTGTTTTAATGAATAACCTATCTGAACAGTCAGCATTGTCCATTCACAAGTGAAAAGGTTTTCCTCCTATAAAGGGATTTTATAGGTAAACAAAGGAAAGCTATTAAAACATAAGAAATCACTGAACCGGAGGTAATTCACTACAAGATGCATCACGGTTTTTAAGTAGCCACTGAGAAAACAGAAGAATAAAGCTTAGAAAAACCCCACCAAACTGAAAACTGATTTGGCAGCTGCTGTCCTGCATAACCTAGGCTGTTAAAAAAAAAAAAAAGTCACCCACATTCTGATTCACCCAACAAACTGCAAGATAAAAAATCTGATTAGATAAAAATAGATTTATGTGAATCTGTTGCTACAAACAGCTGTGAAAGAGCAAGACCATCCTTCACCATTTTTATTAAGCCTCCAAAAAGTAGATCATTACTATAACACTTGAAGAAAGCAAACATCAGGCGAGAAGCTGAAAGAAATACAGAACATAAATACAAAAACCATTTACAGCCCTAGAAATTACATCAACTATCTGTACATGCCTTTTTAACCGGTCTAGTAAAAAACTACAGAATGACATGGATGCCAGAGGATGGAAAAAGTTTCATAACTTAAAACCAAAGTCAGCTAATAAAGATATCACTAACCTGTGAAATGCATCCTCCATTTGCTCCACTGCTCTCCTTTGACTTACGTCTACTCATTGCAGAAGTTTTCATCTTTAAATAAGGAAGAGAATATAAAGGTTATACTAAATTACTCTGTTTTCCAAATAATTATGTTAGAAACTCTACTTCGATGTTAGTAAACTAAATTTAGTACAGCAAACACAAGACAGCTGCTCACTCGTAAGAGCTTAAGTTGTAACAAACATCGTTTCTTAACTGATAAAAATGTAGTAGTTCACCTTACTAGTAAAAAAAAAAAAGAAAAAACAACTTAAGCATTTTTAATTCATTTCTGATTAGATGAAATCCATGTTTACATACAACTTCTGAACAGCATTTGTTTTAGGATGCTTCAATGCAATGCAAACAGTACCTAATGCAACTGATATGAAAGTTTTTCTTCAAGTTTTCTTCCAAGTTGATCTAGCAAGTTCTTAACGGCAACGGTGACATTCACAGGTCTGTGAATGACATACCGAGTTCCACTAAGACAGCATGGCTACACACAGGCTGATCTTGCACAGAACCAGGAGTGGCACAGCTCGGGCATTTACACTTCAGAGACGTTATCGTGAACAACCAAATCGATACTCTTCAAGTAAGTTGTGCGAACAAGTGACATTTGTGCACCTTCTCCTCTGACCAACCACCGAGTGTAATTTTGTTCATTTTAATTGCGTTTAAGATGGTTTGAAACAATGTATTTCTGTTTCTGCAGCTGGAACAAGCTACAGGCACGTGGTAACATGTTAAGTCACCACAATTAGGTTTTTATAGGAACAAATGGCTATCCGTGTTTATACTGGTGCAGCTTGTAACAATAACCACAGTGCCTCTGCCTCTCTAGATTAGCAGCACGAGTGAAAAACAATTCTCCTTCTCTGTGCTAGCAGAAAGCTTCCAGGACTCGCTCCGCTGCAATTTACGCTTATTTTAGCGCAGCCGTTTCCCTCTTCTCCCAGTTTCGCTCCTTCTACTGTAAGGCCAGCATCGTTCAGTCCCCGGGCGCAGCAGCTATGGCTGCAAAGGACGAGATCGGCTGCTAAAAAACACGTGAATGAAGAAGTCGCTGCGGGAGCAGAGGCGCAAGGCGCGGGAACACAAAGCTGGAGAAGCTGAACCGAAGCCATTACGTTATTTCAATCGGAACAGCAAGACCACCGGACGAGGAGCGTGCCCGTCCCCGTTTTTTATCCGGGGCTCGGGAAGGTGCCCGTCCGTTTTTTATCCGGGGCTCGGGAAGCTATACCGAAGCACCGCGGCCATCAAGTGCCGCCCACACCCCCCGCACACAAAGGCCCCCCCCCCCCCCGCCACTTCCAGCTGAAAAATCCCCCCGAGCGCCTTGTGTTGTGCCGCCTCGCCCCCCGCCGCCTGGGGGACGCGCCGCAGCGGTTCAGCGGT
>NW_008794212.1:677943-839498 GCF_000699145.1 Aptenodytes forsteri
CTGCTCCCCCTGTTGGGCTCTCTGCGGCGGTTTCAGGCCGTTAAGGCCCCGGCCGTACAAAGACCCGCTGGCGAGCTTAACTTCCAGGGATAGTCCAAGAACTGGACTCCCAGCGAACGTCAATGTTTGCCGGACCGGGATCGGTGTTGCGCGTTTGATAGCAGTACGTGGCTATCCTTGGTGGCTGGCTATATTTGGTCAGTGGTTGGATAGTCCAAGAACTGGACTCCCAGCGAACGTCAATGTTTGCCGGACCGGGATCGGTGTTGCGCGTTTGATAGCAGTACGTGGCTATCCTTGGTGGCTGGCTATATTTGGTCAGTGGTTTGCCGAAATATATATATATATATGTCGTGATCTGTGTTTCCGTGGCCTTCTGCTGGGAAGGCCAAATGTCTCCATCCACGCTTACGATGTCGCTGGTTTGTTAGGTCAGGTACCACCGGTAGGTAGGCTGATCTGACCATTTTTTCTACTGATTAAAAGGAAAGTTAAGCGTCAAAATGTCTGAAATAGATTCAAATGTAAGTGGGAAAACTAAACGCCTAACTCAAGGAAATACTGGAAGAAGCCTTCTAGAGATTTGCAAGAATTCAGAAGTAAGAGTTTGGGCGTTAATGCCGAGTTGAAATAAGAGTCCTCTACATAAGTAGGATGTTTATATCAAAAATGCTGTTGTCTGCTTATTTCTGGAGCTTAATTATGTCCTCCGTAATTTTAAAAAGACGGTTTGAGTGCTCAGTTTATTAAGTACTGTGGAGCATGCTGAACCATGAAGTAGGCCATGAGTATGTATTTCAGTGGGGCATCACGGTTAAATGGTGGTCAGCGGAGAGCGTGTGTCATCTCTGCCTCACGCTGGAAGGATACCCACAAGAAAGAGCCCTCCTGAAATGCTTTGGTATCTCCCATTTCTAATTTGTACATACATGTCTTGTGTGAAGCAGCAATTTTGTGATCAAACTGGAGTTTGAGAAAGCCGTAATTTGATGGGGTGGAAAGTATGAGAGAAAAATATAGTTGGACTGATACTTAAAAGCATTATGAAGAAGAATTGAAGGTAGCAGCCATAACTGTAGTTCTTTCTAATAGTTTGCCATTAGTTTTCTGTTCACTTGCGAAAACAAGATTACTTTGGTTTTAAACATGTGAAAAACACGCGATAATCATTGTCAAAATCGGCAGATACCTGTATAAAAACCCGTTCTTTAAACATGTGACTCTCCTTGTAGTTAGTTTACTACAGGCAAGAGTTGGACAGCAAAAGACTGACCAGGAATAAAGGACGCTGGGTTTGTTTTTTTTTTTTTTTCATGACAATGCTTCCTTTCTCAACCTGAGATACCATTGTTCTACTTTCATCTGTACATGGGAACCTGTAGCAGCTTCAGGATTACACTCCCAATGTATGTAGAGCTGCAGATCTGCCTGCAACTTTCATGGCCTACAGCTGTTGAGATGTGTTATTTATTATGGGGATTTAACACTTTAATTTCTTTGTCTTTTAGTGTTAAAAAGAGGTATGATTTGGTTTAATACGATTGCTCAGTAAAATACCCTAACAGAATTCTAAAGCTGGGCAGAATAATTCAGGGGCTTCTCTTACTTTAAATCCTAGAGATAAAATTACTAATAAACCCTTCATTTCCATAGGCTGATTTGGGGGAATTGGGTAGGAAAGGTCCATCCTAAGGAACCACTGGTGGGGATGAGATTCCAAGTTCTGTCGGAGGTGATCCCTGCATTTCTGCAGCGCCTAGCACTAAGGGGTCTAAGGCTAATTTGGGGCTTCTGGCTGCTGTCACAACAGCCTTCTATGAACCGAAAGAACTGAATCCCTCAACCTGTGTTAAGGAAGACTGTGCGTTATCAACAGCTCTAACTAAAGGGCAATACAGTTTTGTTTTGTTTGGGTTTTTTAAGCTCTTTTTGCTGCTATTGTGAATAGGTATTTACAGCTGCTAATTGCTTTTAGGAAAACTTTGTGCGTATTTTTCAATTATTTATCTTTTGAGCCAAAATTAATAATTCTTTTCCTGTATTCCAGGTTAGTGGCTTCTCAGACTCTAGGTCAGAGAGATTGTTTTGAATTAGCAAGGAACCTACCATGGCAAAATGTAGGCTGTGCTAGACATAAAGATGCTGTTCAGGCCAGACTTGTATTTGTCTTTAACAGTCTTTCCTTGGAGTTTGTTGTCTTACTTTTCTTTGTAGATGAATGTGTTAGTTTCTATTTGGACTAGGTAAGCAGATGTTTGAAGAGAATCTTTATGATGCAATACTTGCAATAATTTAACTTTTCTTTGCTTGCAGTCCTTTCGTTCTTCTTTGGCTGTGGAGGGATCAGTCTTTCTCCTTGTTAAAAAGCACTGAAGATCTTGGCATAAGTAGCAGTCCACTCAAAAATGGACTGCCTTGGTTTTCAGCTGGGTTATTTAATTCGGTGTTGTCAGTAGATTTCCCCTCCCCCCCTCTACTGTTATTCATGGCGATTCCTTGTATGTGGAAGATCAGTAACTTGAATGCAGTCCATAACTACAAAATTAGTGTCTGAATCAGCAGCGAGTGCTTATCGTGGACGTTCCTTCTGGGACGCAGTGGACCAGGTGGGTGGCCCCTCGTGCCCATCTGGAGCCCCACTAATGTCAGTGTGTCTTTCTGTGGGCTTAAGAGACCACATGCGCAAAGCAGCTTGCAAGAGAAGAATCTCATCTATTAATGGCTCAGGACACAAATTTTGAAAGTGACTGAGCTTCCTTGTCAAAAACACTGTTTAAACTTTTGAAAAGTGGGGAGTTTGGTTTCTTGTTTTGGGCTTGTTCAGTTGTTTGGGTGCTTGGTTTTGTTTGGTTGGGTTTTTTTAAGGATCCTCTGTTGGTTTCTGTTTTGTCCCCGTGGAAGTGGGTATCAAAGTTACTGTTGATTTTAACAATAAAAAGATACGGAATACATTCTGGAATGCTTTTATGTCATTAAGGACTTGCTTAATCTTTTTAAGAGTTATTTGAATGTTTGAAACCGCTGGCTTTTCTTTGTAATTATTTTTGGAACTATTAGGTGGAATAATACTGCTCAATCAGTTTTAAATAGGCCTGCACAGGAACCAAAGCCTGTATTAGGAATAAAATTTTGGAAGAGCATTGGAGACGGATTAAAATTAAAGCATCCTGAAAGCTATGTAACTGAAGTTAACCCAAGTGGGATGCTAATAAAAAGCAGCAGTTAAGAAATTAAGAAGTGCTGACTCCTTTCCTCTCTTCAAATTCCAAGTTCTTTATTATAGTGATACCTGTTTTTTTGATGATTCGTCTAGAAAGGAGTTCAGGCTTTGCACTATTTTTAAATTGAGGTAAAATTTGTCAAGACCGCTTAGACTACAACGTTATAAAGTGTATGAGTACATATGCGTATATGTTTAGCTACATACGCAAATGCCATGTGTATATACAAATGAGTATATAAAAGAAGTGTAAAAAATAGATACTTTAAAACAGTACTTAAAAGTTAAAATTGGAGCCACGCAGTTGCTTTAAAGATCTGTATTTCGAGCCTTTTACCTCTAAGTTGTTGTTTTGATCTGACACATGGCAGCAGGAATCAGTCATTACCATGAGATGGCTATTCATAGACCTTTGTGAAATGAGTTGATCATCTCAGTTTATCTGCAGCTTGACAGGTGTTCCCATCACAAAAATCTCCATTACCTCCTGTCCTTCCCATGGGAACGACTAAGGAACGGATCGTGGAGAGCGGCTTTGAGTGTTGGTTCCTTGGGTTGGAGATAAGGAACATTGTAGAGGGCAATGCAGAGAGATGGAGATGCACAAGATACATTTGTCACTCTGTGGTTTGTTTGGGAATTGTGGGGTTTTGGTTTTTTTCTGAAATCTTCTGTTTCAGGAGCTTTAAATTTACTTTAAAAATGAAATGGTAAAATGTTTGGAAATTCTTTTTGCGGTTTCTAATAACTTTCTTATCAAAGAAAGAATAAAGGATTTCATTTGTTACTCTGGTTAAATTCTTCAATGTGCTGTTTTCTTTTTTTTTTTAATTTCTTCTATACAAAATATTTTAAAATAAAGTAAGCAAACTATTATTTCTTCTATAGGAAATATTTTAAAATAAAGTAAGCAAACTATTTTAAAATTTCTTATCTTGTCACAATATCTGGTAGCTAAGACCTGTAGAAGCAGTATGTTAATTACATTATTCCTATATGAGGTAAAATTGAAGCCCAGGATTAAAAAAAAATACATTCTCATAATTTTTGATTAGTCTACATTTTCAGTGACATTAAATCCAAAATTATTTTGGTGACTTGCTGAAGGAGGAGTAATCTGAAATGTAAACAGCGTCTCAAATATTAGGGCCCTTGATTAGCAGCATCAGTAGCATGGCCTCGCTAAGAAAAATTCCCAAGTGAGGGAACCAGAACACTTGTCAATTGTTTGCACAACAAATCCTGTTGGATCAAATGGTGATATTCTCAACATTTAGATAAAGACAGGCTTGCAATTATGTTGCCTTGTACCCCGCAGCCAAAGGAAACAAATGCAGTCTAAGTTAGAAGAAAAGTAAAAGTCAGCCAAATAGAAGGTAGGCCTACATGTCATAAATATAAATAGTCTAATTTTTCCATTCTTACTGCCTAATGTTTCAAAAACATGTAAATTAAATTTCAATTTGCCAATTTTAGACTTTATTTTTAAGCTCTGGTAGGTCATTGCCAACACATTATTTAGGATTATCTGTTGTGACGAACTAAACTCCTTATATAAAAATGTAAAACATTTGGTTTTGTCTCATTCCTTTGAGCCTTTACCTGTATATCTCATGTATATTTTTTTATACCTACACATATACACATGCACGCATATTTATACACACATGTGCGCATGCGTATATAGGCATATATATGAGTAGCTCCCCTAGAATGAGTACAAATTTTATGTGTTTTGGTAGGACTCAAGCTGTAGTGTTGACAATAACAAACAGCTGGCACTGGCTTTATATTTTGACTGTGTTTGCACCTAATATATATTTTAAATTTATTTAATTTTTTACTTTTAAGAGTGATGCCATGAAGATTTATGCATCTATTTAATTGTTTTATATAAGCATACTGTTGACTTAAGGAGGCAAATTTTATTTATTTTATATGTATGTAGAAGACAAGCACAAAAAAAAGTTTTTGCTGGATCCTCTCATCCAACCCCTAGATGAGAGGAAGAATTTTTTAGTATGTGCTCTTTTTGTAAGAAAACACTGAAAAAGTGGACAAATGACATTGTTGATTAAAGAGACAAAGCAGTCAGAAATCTGTAAGGAGCTGGTTTTTTTAGAACAGAACTTCCTTTTGTCTTTTACAGGCTTGGGGGCAGAAGTGGGGTTATGTTGTCCCCTCGTAATCTTTATGGGGAAGAAGCTTGGCTAAAGCGAATTATGCGAAGGATCAGATTTAAGAGGTAGACATGTTGGTATAAACTGGTGATGCAACGTGTTTTTGTTATGTTGTTCTTGAGCATGGCTGCTTGAAATGTGAAATGATATTATAAGATCTGCTGGTATTTCAAAGTTCAGTAACTTTTCTTGATGCATTTTGAAGTCTTAAGAGAAAAAGCCTTTGGAAAATATCGTTCTGTTTTGCAACCATTTGTTTTAAAGTTTTCTGGCTTTTTATTTTTTCTTGACGGATCAGACCGTGTTTCTCAAGAATAGCCCCCTTTGAAAACTTAGTCATTTTCCTCAGAGGACTCCCATTCATACTATCTTAGGAAAGGTTAGGCTTTTTTTTTTTAAGATACTTTTTCAAAATATTTTTCCTCCTTTAACATTTTGTCACACAGGAGTTCTTGCCGAAGGGATTCTTGGCCGTTTTAGAAACTGTAATCTAGTTAAAAGGTTTGTTTATGCTTCCCATCTCTGTTCTGCTGATGGTATTAGAGTGCGGGCCAGAGCCAGGCAGCTAACTGTTTATAGCAGTCAAACTTCAATTAAAGCTGCAGCCTTCAGTTTACTAAATATCAATATGTTCATGGCAGCTGCAAATAATTGCAGAAAGGATGAAAGTAGAGTGGTGGCCTGTGATTTCTCTCTTTCTCAGTAAATTCTTTTTCACTTGTTGTTCGTTTCATATTTAGAATCCTGCATACACTTTCAGATTCAGAAATGCTTTGCTCTTTGAAAGAAGCTGTCTATGAAAGACGGAGATCTATATTTGGTACTGTATCTTTTCAAGGCAAAACATTCATTGATTTCAGTGGAAGTGTTGCCCTAAGTAAGGACTGTAGAGTATGTTCCTCTGTATTGGAGCAGGTATCAAAATTCTTCTACCGCAGCCGTTGCATAGGCTGTTGTCCAAATTCAAAGTACCATTGACTTTTCTCTACTAAGATAATTTAAATGTTTAGGGCTGTGAAGTTCCATCTTCTCAGGGTAGCAAACATGCTATATTTAGTAGACAATAACTCAATAATTTGTGCATTTAAAAAAAATGCAAACTAATAACATAGATTTCATTTAATACTTTAAACTTCAGGCTGATGTTTGGGTTTAAGATTATATATTTAAAAATATGTGAATTGTTGGAGCCTTTTAAAACACACGTGGTTTTCCTTGAAGTCTGCCTTGGTGGTGTTAAGTAATAAAGCATGTATGTGTCTGTAGGCCACCTGAACTGAAGAAGCAAACCGTATCTGGCCTGTAGGCTATTGGTTCCTCACCTCTGTTTTAAAATTAGTAAAATCATTTGCAGCGTGATTCATTTCTAAAAATTACTTGTCCATCTGTGCAGAGCGTACTAGCTATAAAGTTGCAGTGCTCACTGTGGTAGCGTTGATGTTTTTTCTGAAAGTTGCATTACTCTTGTGACATCTTCATTGTATTGCGCTTTGGCCAAGTTATTATACTTTGATAAATAGGTTTGTATTAGGCACGTAATTCAGGTTGTTACAATATTGCTGTGTAAGATGACTTTAATTTTTTGAAATATCAATAAAATATTTGTACTCTTGGTATTTTGTTATTAAAAATCTATACATGAAATCTTTAAACTAAGGAAAAAAAATAAAAGGTCTATTCTGTTTTCACTGATGTCAGTGCTAAAAATACTTATTAACTTCCTTGGGTGCTGGATCAAGCCCTAAACCTGAATTTTTCATGAGTTTTCTAACTTCACAAAGGTATTGGGGGATGAGCAGTTCTAACCATGTAATGATCCCAAAAGCTGGTCGTTAGGCAGCTTCTTAATCAGCTGGTATGTGGATTCCTTGTGGATCACCTTACATATTTAGCTTTCTTGCCATGCTTGTGGTTTTTGCTGGTCTTTTTCCCATGCTCCTTTTCTTAAAAACTTCACAGTTATGAATCAGTCAATCATTTTTTTAAACTCAAGTCATTATCTGATGTAAGGGTTCTGCTAAGAAGCTGCAGACACATGGTGAGGTAGGACTTCATGAGCATATCCCTGGAACTAAAAAATAAACAGCAAATTAAAAGATAATACTTTTAAAGTCTTTTTTTATGTAAAAGGAACTTATAAATACCTTATGCCAGTAAAGGTGTTCCTGTGTGTAGGAACGACATCCTTTTTCTTAAATAATAACATCAGAGCAGTAACTGTTGTTTTGTCAGAGAATGAATATATAAACTTTGTGGAACCCGTTGTTTACAATTTTTTCTTTTAATTGAAAACAGTTGATTGACTTTCTCCAAATATTGATCTATGCTGAATAAAAATAAGTTTAACTTTATTCAGGTTTTTTTGAAGTTGTGGGTTTGATACAACCACCTGAGACACATTTACCCCATAGTGGAACTGTTGGAAGTATATTAATCTGATTTTTAATATTATTGCATTTAACAAAACAGTAAAAAAAGTGTTAATATTCAGCTTTTGCTGATTATTGCAAATAATTCTAATAATTTGTGTGCACTGGAATTTATTTATGGTATCTGTATGTCTAGAATGTTTCTGAGCTTCTGTTATAGAAAAAATGAAATACTTTTTAGTTTCTGCTTTGGTAGATAGTAGTCAAAATTCATATGTAATATATGAAAATGTTCATTATAGTGGTGGTGAATGTGAATTTGCTCATTGCTGACGACTGGTGAACCTTAAATTGAAGATATCTTAAAACATCTCCAGTTATTGTTGTCTTGAAAGCGAGCTCTTTATAGAGACTTCTATTTAATGTCCCAATGTAGGGTCTGAAAAAAGTCTGTTAGCACGTATACTAGAGGTCCCCACAGACAGGTGGTATTTTAGGAGTAGGTTATGTGAATCTGTATGTTCATCAAAAATTTGCAAATAATTACTACTTTTTTTTAATCTCTGCATTAATCCTGTCCAGGGTAACCCATAATTGTTCTGTCCTCAATTTGCATAGACTCTCCTGTTGTTTACTTTTGCTTTACTCACATACTTTATTTTGCCCTAATAGAAATACCTAAGAACTTACTAACTGTTAGTTGGTCTAAGAAGTAATGTTTGATGCTCAACTTGGTGGCCTTTTTCTGCGTGTCAGTAGTGCAGTGAGTTTGGAATGCCACAAATACACTTGAAACTTCAGAGAACACATCGCTAGGTAGAAATATTTTTATTTTTGTGCAAAGAAAGGATGCTGAAGCCTGCTTCACCGGAGAGGCAAGTTCCCTGAAGCTGCAAGGTGCTGCCTGTGGCTAAGTCTTCCTGCTATTCACTGTGGTGTTCGACATTAGGTACACTTATTTTAAGGGAAGATGGCGTTCAGCTCTCTGAGAGAAAGGAGGATTATAACTGAAAGCTTCCGTAGAGGCCTTGTGGTGTGGGAGTAGGAAGGAAGCGAGTAGTGAGACGTTAGGAAGTCGCAGGCTTTGGGGAGAGGGGTTGGTGGTCAGGAGCCAAGCAGCGCGGCGGGGCTGTGAATGGCAACGGGGAGAGAAGGGGGATGCGGCGGGGAGGGAAGTGGATAGAGGCAAAGCAAGCATTTGGAGAAGAGTGGAAGGCTGAGGGGGCTGGTGTGGAGGTAATCGGGGCTGTAACGAAAACTGGGAGGTGTTTGGGGAACAGGGGCCATGTGGCTGTGCGTACAAGTATGGGCCATGTGGCTGTGCATAGAAGTATTTGCCATGGCAGAGGGAAGGAGAGCCGTTAACGGGCAGTGATGGGAAGGGGAGATGGTGACTATGGAAAAAAGACCCGGTAGCCTTACCGTAGATACAAGTGTGAAGCCCCATGGCTTACCGTTTTCACACAGAGTATCAACTAGACAGTGCTGCTTAATCACAGTCTTTACAGAGAACAGAGTCTGGGGATGATTTGAAAAGGAAAATAAATAGGCATCTGACTACTATCAGGCATATAAATAATTTCATAAAGTTGTCACTGTTGCTGCCTAGACTTGGAAGAGCTTAAAGTTGTTACAGTCTAGATCATCAGGCATATTTGGACACCAGGCCCCACTGTTTTCAAATGATAACTGGTATCGGTAGAAAAGAAGTGCTTAAATGTCTTTGAGGACTCTGGCCTAGATGTTTAGGTTTCCACGAGTTAAGTCTCTAGGCAACTAAATACATGACTTGAGTTCAGCTTTTTCTTCTTTGTCCTACTTCGGTTCTGTCTTGTAGCTGCGAACTCCATGTCTTGGTTGGAGGAAAGCATCGGAGAATTCTGCCGTTCCCGTAGCATAAACAGCTCTCTTTGACAAAGACCTACATGTTTAAGTTTTCATTAGGAAAAGCATCCCATCATTATATTCTGAACAGGGTGACTGAAATGCTCAGCATGCCTTCGCTGGCTCACCATTATTTTGTTTGCTTTGACTATATTCTTTCTTACTCGTCTCTTGAGTAAACAATTCTAATCCACTGCTGTACATGCAAGTCACTTTTGTTATTTATTTCTGAACCTCCCTATTTTTTTATTCATCCTTTTGACATCAGATGACCAGAAGTAAACACAGTATTCCTAGTGAGGGGAAAACACTGATTTATATGGATTATTCTAATCCAACATCATGCAAGCAAAATCAAAAAATAGTTTGACTACCTAATGATTCAGAAATGCAGAAGTGTTGCCAAAAATTTTAGCATTTGTTAGCTTTACACTTGAGCAAATGGCTTCTGGTAGAGAATTTAACTTCTTTTCTTTTTTAACTTTTATCTTCAGAGTTTTAAGGTATGAATTTATTCCACAAAAACAGAAGTGTGTGTTTTACAATTAATAAAAATATGACAATTATTTTTTAAATTGCTTGCATCTTCCTTTTCAGATTAGTATTTCTAGACTTACATATACAGAGACAAATGTTCTTCCATTGAATACAGCCAGAAAAGTTTTTTGTTGAACAGGAGCTTTAATATGATTTAGCATTTTCTAGTTTGAAATAACGGTCTGAAGTACGGCTTGTGCTGTAGGAAATAAATTCAGTATACCTTCGTGAGGAAAGGAGTATCTCTGGAATAACATCAGTTTCTGTGTATTTTGAGTGCTTAAGTATTTCAACAGAAATAGGAACAAAATTTTTTGAGGAACCTGAGCAGAAGTAGGAACCAGATGTGTTGATTTTGTAAGCATTAAACAGTCTGCATTTTAAGAGTTATTCTCTGATCCCTTTGAATTCAATGACTGACTAAATTATTTTATGTGCCTCTTCTGGACAGTGTTTTTCTGTGTTTTTGTCAATCATAACTGGAGCCCTGGTATTACTGTAGTATAGAATAATAGTAATAATGAGGGATATTTTTTTTCATTGACTGCTGTGAAAATTATTTTGGACCTCATACAGGGGGATGATTTTACATAGTTCAATAAAGCATAAAAAAAGAAAAGTGATAATTTAGGATGAACAGTAGAAGATACTTCTTATAATGAGAGAAACTTGATTTCTAAATTTAATTTCTATTGGATATCTTAATTCAAATTGCTGATACTGTTCTATGTTAGCTTCTTAGCTTGGCTACAAGGGAATATCTTTGTGCTTACAAGGAATTAACTTAATTTTTCATTCCTTTTTTTCTGTTCAAGACTTTAAAAACAAAAAAACAAAAAAACAAAAACCAAACCTGTCCCAAAATACTTAAATATGTTTTTCTCTAAACTACAACAGCTGTACAACATTGTTTTAAATAAATATTCTGATAGAGTTCTGCCAAAAACAAGAAAAAAAGATTTGTTCAATCAGCTGAAATGAAGTTATCTGCAAAGTAGCAAAGTTACTTATGCATTTTCCCCATGATTCAGCATTTGATGAATAATATGTTAATAAATAATTGCTTTACGTTAGAAAACCAGATTTGAGAGGATTTGGTTTTTTATTTAGATTTTCTATAGTAATACACAGACTATTTGACTTCAGACAGATTGGGGGGGAATCTAACAAAGTGGAAATGCCTGTTCTGCATGAAATAAAAATACATGCTCAGCAATGGGATTAATCTCTCATAATCTTTCTTGTTAGATGTTTTTCTCACTATTATAAAACAGAAAATTTTAAAATCAAACTTAGTTGTTTTGGATAAAAGTGAGGAAAATAATAAATTTCTGCAACATTACAGTATGAAGTATTAAATGGGAAATACATGGAGATGTTGAATGTGCTGACCTCATTTTCCTTTATAGTCAGGGAGCTTTACGTTACTTTTACATGATTTTTACTATGACTTTTTAATTCATTTTAAAGTAGAATGCCTTTTCTACATAGGAAAGTAACAGTCATACATTCTGTCATCTGTTAATTTTTTTAATATTTTTTAGTATTAAGTACTGTGATTTGGTGCTACCATTACAATATTAGGTGTTAATAACATGGTTTTGGTAAGAAAACTTTAAAATAATGTCTGGACAGAACACTGTGTTTCTATAGAGAAGATAATTGCTCTCCTAAATTTGAATAGCATATGTTCGTGTGTGTATGTATGTGGCTTTTTCTGAGGCTACTTCATTTGATGGCATTATCTCATAGGCATTGCTTCCCTTTGAGATGGATGGGACTTGTACCTCTCTGAGAGGTGAGATTATGTCTAGCAGTGGAGTGCAGCATATTTTTCTCTGTGCCATGGAAAAAGAAGTTTATGACTTGGGCAAAACACTTTCCCCATTTCTGCAGAGACTTTTGTGTGTTTAGTGTCCAAAAACTTTTTCATAAATACAGCTATAGAATACCTAAGGCTATTCAATTCATCTTTTCAAGGGCAAAGGATTATTTTTCTTTTCTTTTCTTTCCTTTCATTTTTGATTAAATTTTTTGAGAAAGGGAGCTGTCAGAACTAACTTTATAGTTTTTCCTTTGTTGAATTGACACTCTGTAAACTTTTATTTTAGCAGATTTGATACAAGGAGGAAGAAAATGATAGACTACAAGTAGGGCACAGAAGAAAGTTGTAGGTTATTAAATCATTTCAAGGAGAAAAGGAAGTAGTTCAGTGTGCTCACAGAGGTTCCTGTGTCAGCATTTGAGAAGCCTGGAAGAGATTATCTTCAGCCAACAGTAGGTAACGAAGGACAGGATGTGAAGGGAACACTGAACTACCGTCATGAAGGAAATCTGAGATATTAGCCTGTTTCAAAACTGGTTTTGCTTTAGATGTCTTCCTGCTCTGCAAGTCTTGAGCTGCAGTGCGAGAGACAGACTTTTGAGCACACAGATTAAAAAGTGAATGCTAATGTCTTGAAATAGACATTTTAATAGGCTTTTGGCTTTTCTTGGCTTTTTTTTTTTTGAGTGAATTTATCATTAAAGAGAAATGATAGCAACACAGCAGATAAATTGGAACAATTTGACACTTCACACACCTGTTTGGTTTTGGGGGGTGTTTTTCCTCCCCATACTGCTATCCACATTCATGTACATTTTCCTGAGAATTCGCCCCTCTCTTGAGGGCATGGGCAGCATTAATAGTATTAGTTAAGGGTCATTTGGCCGAAGGGTTCATGTCATAATCTGTCAGCTCAGTTCTCTCTGGCAGGTGAGTTGGGTATTTAGGCATGTCTACTACTCCACCTGTGGCACTGCTGTTCTGCTCTGCATCCCACCGAGACGTCTTAGCTGGATTTTACTTTGTCTCCAGCAGTGAATTTGTCAAAAGGACATCAACATTTTTTTAAAACAAAAAATACTAGCTGTCGTCCCAACCCTGTGCATTGGTAATGCTTCTGGAACGTACACTAGAGAAAGTGGGGTGTGTACGTATTGAAGAGTGGAGCAGGTGGAGCCAGGTAGGCTGTGCTGAAGCTGTCAAGTCTGTAAGATCAGTCATGTCCTTGCCAGTTGAGACTTGTCTTAGACTTGTATGTATTGTGAGCACTATCCTTTACTTGGATGCCATTCTCACAGAAGATTGCTTGTTATTTTAGGTGCATGGGATTGGCCTGGCTAGTAGCTTGGCTAATACTGACCCTCTCTGATAATGAGGGTCAGTATCAGCGTATAATAATGTTACAGAATATGCCTATGCAGAGACTTACACAAGTATGAACACATCTGGGCTCTGCAAGCAGGCTCCATTACCTTAGCAGTGCTGTCTGTAACCCAGATGTGTATAGCTGCATCTAGCAGTTGCACTTTATTGTTGCTAACTTTCTGAAGTCGTAACTGCTGTAGCCAGCCTGTGAATTATTACACTGTGAAAGATTGTTTGTCCTCCTTAAGCCCTCTTGCATGAGTGTTTGCCATCACCTTTTTTAAGCTAAGGTACAGCTGATTCAATTATGTTCTTCACTTCTGCCTTTTTCCAGCCAGTACCAAACCCTGATGCTGCCACTGCGGGATGGGCTGCGCCTGCTTGAGGCTGAACTGTTGTTTCAGTGGGCTACAACCAGAGATTTTGTGAGAATTACGGACAGCTTTCCACCAGCCCCTTCTGACTTCTAGGAGGCACTGCCTCCTCTCAGAGGGCAGTTGTTACGGCAGGCTGGAGAACTCTGTTAGGCAGCTACCGTAGTTTCTGTAGCTGGCTTCTGGTGCAAGGCAGTTGAAACGAGATGAAATCATACAGATATGAATACTTGAGAGTATATACTTTATAAAATAGTTTTGTAAAGAAACTTTTCTGAGAGTATGCCACTTGTCCTTTGTCTAGCCAGGGAAATGAGAAATACTACAACAGCCTGAAAGCAGGTGAACATTATCCAGACTGCAGTAGCTTGGGAATCACACCTTATGTTTTGGGAACTTGTCATTTCTGCAGTCATGGAGACGCTCATTAAATATGTCCCATTCAATATGCAGTTTATTGAGCAGTTTACTGACAAATGATGAATAGAACAAATGTATCTTGAGTGATAGCTGGTTTTGGAGAGGATGGTCTTCCCTGGGTTAATTGTGTTCATATCTGTTCATGAAATTTCACTTGTGAAGATTACTGTCTGGTAACACAGGTCTTGGTTAGCCATATTAACTCTCTTCCAGTAACAGATACAACAAGGTTGCGTTGGCAAAGTGTACAGCTTCACACAGCTGGGAAGACCTACCGTTGCTTTATTTAGGCAACGGTAGGCCTATACTTTCTGAACAAAGTGATTTTTAAGAGGAATATTCCAGTGTTGTTTCAGAAGATTTTGCCCACTTTACACTTAGGCGACTACCACAGAGTACCCGGTATGGCCATGCTTTAATTACAAACCTAGCAGTTACAGGATGATGTGCATTTCATGCTTCAAGATAAAAACCTGCCATGTTAAGCCAGTGTGATCTGTGTTGCTGTGTCACGCTGTGCTCTGCACCACAGAAAGTGTATGTGTAATTGTTTTAATCTGAAGTGGGCAGAAGATGCTGCTGTACGTTTCAAACGGGGTGCAACTGTCCAAGTATGGGATAGGTCCAGGTGAGCAAGGAACACTGCTTTATGTTAGTATCTTTGCCTTGCGTGAAGATCTAGAAGGAGAAGACCCAGTGTGGTGATAATGAGAATGTGCTGTTCTCTTGTATAGCCTTTGGTTTATTTTTTTTATGTGCTGGTATTACAAACTCTTAGACCTTTCAATAATGACATGAGAAGTTTGGGTGCAGTTTCCTGATTCTTCTTACAAAACTGAAAATGACATTGTATTTTCCAAAAAGCCAATTAAAATATAACAAAGCGTTAAACTAACCAAAAGTACACAGAAAGGTATTCCAGTTTCTTGTCCACTGATAAGTTCATAGGTAGAACAGTGTAGTAAAACAAAAATGGATCTAAAATTGTGCCCTTGGAGAAATTCTACAAGGAGTCTAGAATAGTGACTTTTTCTGCACTGAGACTTCCACTAGATTTATACATTCTACAGCTTTTCTAGCACAGATAAAAGGGCCCAGATCAATGATATAATCTACCAGTTTAGACCTTCGTTTCTATTTTTAAGTAAGTGATATCTTAAATTTTTGCCGTAGGGGTTTGGGAGCATCTTGTGAAGGAACATTTGTCCTCTGACCATTTTGGATTATAAGGCCAGAATAAATACGGAAGGGAGAGCATACTGAATTTATAAAATACCAATCTGAGCAGAACAAAAGGATTCTTTTTATCTCCTAACTGAAAAATACTCTGCTTCTTCCCCACCCCCAACAGAAGGAATAAATGAACAAAGAATTTAACTGAACTAAGACACCAACAGAAGCAGAAAAGGTGAAAAGCCACAACCAGTGAGGGAAGATGAAAAGGAGGGTCATAAATGGTTTGTTGTGTGATACACAGGTTGTTAGTGCTGTTAATGATTGAACTGTTTATTGGGGATTACAAAGGGTTAGTAAACTACTCTGCTCAGGAATTTCACTGAATCTGACAGAAATGAGCAAAAGTAAGGTTAGCAGGATGCTGAACTAGGACTCAGAGATTTGCCAGCAGAAGTCATTCTCCCTGCTGAAGCTCCCCAAGCCTGGTGAGGCTGCCCAGGGTGAGGAGCCCAAACACAGATGGCTTCAGGGTCCTTCTTCACTTAATTCAGTGACTGGACGTATTCAGACTGAGACGCTCCTCTGATGCTAATAACTATATAGCACTATTAAGTTACCAGTGTGATAGAGTTACAAGGAGTGTGGAAGTTTACAGAAATATGCGGTAATACTTGCTAGACCTGTAAATCTAGTTTGGGGGTTGGGATTTTTTTTTGTTTTTTGTTTTCTAGGGTTTTTAATAAATGCAAACTCCCTAAAGTCAACTGGTAGTTATGTATTTGTTATTTGCCCTTGCTTTGAGTCCATCTTAGTTGCTACAGAGAAGATCAGGAAAATAGTGTTAGTAATACCTTTGCAATTAAGGACATCCAACTTGTTACTTGTAAGATCCCTCATAACTGTAATGTTACAGTTTAAAAACTGGAAGTCACCTCTCATATTTTACCCCATTGTAACAAAGATTACCTCTTCCAGTTACGCAGTTGCAGCTCTGGCTGCTTCTCTTCTGGTTGTTCTCTAGGCTCACTGACTCAGATTCTTGGGTTGTGTCCCCATGGGTGGTGACCTTAAAGAGGACTCAGAGGAGTACTGTGACTTGTTCTGTGTTTTGTTTTGCTATTCCAGTCTGAAATCATATTGCTCATGTTCATAAACCTATCATGCAGAATCTGATCATGAGGTCTATATTTAGAAATGAAGGAGGAACCTTTCAAACTCCCTGTAGAAGACATGGGAAGAGGAGGAATAGCCAGGCTTGTCATTTCCTCACAGACGCAGCTCTTCAGTTTCTAAACACGTTCCTGGTGGTGTATAGTGGTATGA
This sequence comes from Aptenodytes forsteri, assembly GCF_000699145.1. Lineage (NCBI taxonomy): Eukaryota > Metazoa > Chordata > Aves > Sphenisciformes > Spheniscidae > Aptenodytes > Aptenodytes forsteri. The sequence continues at coordinate 694,617 of NW_008794212.1, forward strand.
TCAGCCTGTACCTGTGTTCATGTTTTAAGTAAGCAAATGTATATTTCTGATGTCTCTCCCAAAGTCATAGTCTCATTACTCTTAATAGCTCTTAGGCACGTTATTCTCAATGGTTGGCTGTAGAGTGGACAGTTGGAGTTCAGCTGATTCATATACATCACGCAAAATGGTGAAAAGGTGCATTTAAGCAGGGCTAGTTTTCAGCATTAGAAGATCAGGGGAATAATGAGCAGATAGGAAAGCTGGAACATCTTGGCCATTGTAGGAACTGTAGGAATACTTCAACGTATCACATTACACACACTCTCCATTTGTACAAAAATCGTTAATCCAAACCACGTGTTTGTACATGCTTTTATTTTACCTATTGATACGCAGTCTGGGGCAAAACATGTCTGTGAGTAAAACTATTGGCATATTCTAAATGGGAATTCAACCACAAGTGCTGTATCAAGTTAGCACAATTTACATTAATTAGCAAAATTCATCAGCTGCCAATCAAACTACTCTGAGCTCCAGTTTTGGCTGTAAGTTTATGCTTACTGGGGCTAACCTGAGTATAGTAACTCAAGTGAAGTAACTGTTAGCTGCTCACTGTTGCAGTAATTCGAGCTGACTCTTGCTGCGAAGGTGAGTGATTGCATGCAAGGAAGCTCCCGACGCTTGAAAGTTGTTCCTGCGGCAAACTGTGACAGTATTTGGTATGCATGCTCTCTGCTCTTGGCACGTTATCTTCTGGGGCTGCTTTGCTGCTTCGTAATATAACGTGCAGTATAGTAAATACAGAAGTATAATAATACAGTGATGAATCCATCAGTTAAGGAAATGTCACTTGGTTTTGGTTTCTTCTCACAAGTTGTTCAAAAATTGTGTAAAATGTTACATTAAACCTTAGTGTATGAAAGCAGAGATCAATATGCCACTTTGCCATGTAAGTTTAGGTTCATCTGTGAACAGGATTTTGGGGAAATAATGCTCATCCTCTCCCTTCCCCCAGAAAAACCAGAAATCTGCTTCTAAAAACTTTTGAATTTTTGCAGCTGTTTTAGGACGCTGGGAAGAAGGGAAAGTGGATGTGGCTGAATTATCTCTAGCATTTCAAGGTATCATTTAGGAATATTTCATGGTACAATTGTGTTCTGCAAAAGTCATAGTATCCATACTCATAAATAATCTATGTTTTTTCTGAACTGTCCTCCTTTAGAGCCTGCTTTGTTAGCAGTAGGTTTGGAATGAAACCTCATTTGATAAACTTGGGTTTAGTCGTTGATGAGCAGCTAGGTTAGCAGCTGTGTCCTCTATGAAGCAGCCTTTCTCCATCCATCGCTCTTAGGGAAAGCAGCCTCCACGTTGTCATCCATGCATCCCAAACCAGGCACTGCAGGTACCTCCTTGTACTTCTCCCTGTAGCTGCCCTCTATTCCTGGACATCCGTAACCTGTTCCAGAAGACAGCCTAAACGTTTGGCATGTCTCGCCACTCGGCAGGGTGCAAGGAAGGTGCCCCAGGCTGCCTCTGAACCAGGGTGCTCTGGACCTAGAAGAATGTGGTGCGTTAGCATGTATCCAGGATAGCAGACCTTACCAGGGTCACCCAAACAGCTCCTGGGCTTCAAAGATCAAGCTGGACAGTGTCTGTATTGTCCCAGTCATGGAGGAGATGACAGTATCACGTTTTCTATTGTATGTGTGGGTATTTACAGACAGTAGATTACTCATCTCTGCCTTGTTTCTGTACAGTGCAGGAAGTTTTTCTGGCATTAAAGTAGGTTGTCTCAATCTGGAGATTCCTTCTAAAAACAAAGCTTTTTAATGCAAAAGAAATGTTAGGGAAAAGTTTTCTTAAATCGGGATGCATGTACAAAATGATGGCTGGGTACCCACCCACAGTTTAAAAAAATTACTACCAAGGGTAGTGCTGTTCAGATACAATTACTACACAACTATGTTGCTGTAAGTGGCAGAAAGTTGCTGTTGCCTGTTCTAGGAAAATGCAAGAGGAGAACAAAGGTCTGACTTTAGAACTTGCATTACAAACTAGTGAGAAAGCAGGATGGAAGTTCTCCAGCCTACACTACTATTTATTGCCCAGGATATAAATTTGTGTTACTCTCTTTGAGAGACTCTGCAAGACTGTGTCTAAAGTTCACCTACCCATTAGAAGGTTTTGATGTTCCCAATAGAGGATGGAGTAGGTTCTTCTGACTTGTGATGGCTGTAAATTCATAGGTAAAGAAGGCTTAGCTTTCTGTGTTGGTCAGGCTTGCCTAAGGTGTTTGAAAAGACCTCTTCAAGTGCATCTCGGTGAGCGCTAACATTGCAGAAAACATGCTGGTGGGCTGTGCTCCGGCTTAATGAGGAACACGGGTACATTATGGGTACCTGTGTGCATTGCCTTTTTTTCCTGCCGTTACATGTACGGGTGTCACGGGGCTGCGATACAGCCACCTGAGCCCCCTCCCTCCCTTTCTCCAGCAAAGCCCGGATGCAAATATGGCATGATGTTGTTGTGGTTGGTAAATAACTTCACCTGTGAACACCTGGAGTCGTAAAGTAGTGTAATTGCCTGACAAGATACATTTAGATCCTGACAAGACTTTTCAGTTGCCAGTCGTGTGTTCAGTACTCTGTAACACACAAAAATGAATTTGTCATAAAGACCCAACAGTTTGGAAAGGTAAGAGGCATTGCAAGTGTATCTGGAAGGTGAGTTTGTAAACCCAGAGAAGCTTTGTGCCAGAACCTTTCTGCAGCTGAAGGTGTGGCGACTGCTTTTTATTACCTGGTGTGTCTGATTTTTAACCATAGCCATACTTCTAACTAAAAAACTAAAAAGCAGCTACTTGGTATCGTGCAGTGGTCCCTTATTAGGCTGGAAACATACCACTGGATGAATGACTGGATGCAGACTTTTTGTAAATACAGCTGATGTTGAGATGAAGTATACCTGAGCAGGCTTCTCTTGTCTCTGTAAGGAGTAAAGTTGGAGAGATTCTACCGTTTGGTAGTTTGTTTATTTTCCTCCTGGAGGAAAAGCTCAGACATGTTAATGAAGTAATCCTCATTGATCCACCTTCTGGGTTTTATTAAATACCTTACAAAAATTCCTCTGGATCACTTATTCACCTAGAGCTGTCGTTTTAGAATGCTTGAATGAATGCTGCCGTCGTTACTGGATAGAGTGTCCTTATTCTTGTGTACTGCTACTGCAAGTACTTCTTCAGTCCATGTGGACAAGAATAGGTGCTGTTTTTATTATGAAGCATTTACGTGAAAACAGGCTGGTTCCCCTAGTCTGCATGTTGCCAGCTCGTTAACATGGCAGTTCCCTGTCAATCTGTCGCACAACTGTAATCTCGGATTTGGCCCATGTGCAATTGCTTCTGGCTGTCATCGTAACCTGAGGGAGACAGACGGACACCCCAGGTAGACACAATCCTTAAGGCTTTGGTGTAACAGCACATCGGCTCGTTTCTGTTTTTTTCCATGGTAGTATTAAGATGGCAGAACAAGTAAACTGGAAGAGCTTTGTGCCAAACAACTGATGATGTCTTCAGGAACAGTGAAGTTTGCATTGAACTAATTTTAATTTCCCCTATATAAACTTACAAAATTTTAAAGGGAGAAGAGGGCTTCTTCCTTCCCTGTTGTCCTTCCTTCTCTTAGTTGCTTGACTTTCCTGGCCCAGAAACTTTAACGTAGTACTAATACTTTAAGGAAAAGGCTTAAGCATCTTGGCATTCTGTAATGTTTGTCAGTACACAATTCATCAGTAGGAGATAGCAATTACATGTTTTGTGCATGGGATCATTGCTGGGGATGGGAGAGAAGAAGAAAATAAAAAAGCTGCCAGTTAGTTTCTGCTTTTGACAGTGCTCTTGCTAGTTCATGGAGAGCAGAGCAGTGTCTCAAAAGGAAATAGGAAGAGAAAAGCTCTGACATGAGCCTTTACCAGACAGATCTGTTTTCAGCCGAGTGCTCAAATGACTTTGTAAGAAGCATGCTAACTTGGAAATGTTTAGCTTGCCTTGTTGTGTGTCTGCCAGAAGTCCACCCCTGCTATGCTTCTGTGGGGTCTTTAATGATCATCTGGTTATTGGGAGAAGAGACGGCAACAGTATTCAGTTGTGGGCCTAGGAGGTGTGACTGCAGCATATTTAGGCATACTCGAACTAGCTTGGGTACAAAAAGCAGTAAACCTGCAGCAGAACAGGCTTCAACATGCTCTAGCCACTCTCACAGGCGCTTTTGCTGCTGCCTTTTTCATTGCTGTTTGTACCCAAGCTACTGAGATTAAAACTAGGTCAAGTCGGTCTGTCTGTCTGCAGTTACACCCTTGTGTTAGCAGTGTAGGCATACCTGAAGTTTGATTTCCTCTACCCAGCAAGTCCTCCCTCTTCTCCTTCCCCACCCCACCCCAAAGAAGGGAGAGTAAATGTGAATCCAGAGTGTTAGATCAGAGGAAAAGGCTTTTTGCTGCTTTGTCTGATAACACTAGGAATTTATTGCTGTGATTCTTCCTGCGTTTAGCAAGTAGAAGAAATAGCGCTTTCCTGGTTTTAGGAAACCGGAAAATTAGTGTGGATGCGTGTGTTCATAAAACATTTAATTACAAGATGTCAATTATGCCATTATCTTAGCATAGGTAAATATGTCTGAAAGCCTGAGCTGTCCTCTCTTATACGGTCAGGATCGTTGTATCTCTGCATGGACTTCTCTGAAGATTCTGGGTGCAAGTCCCAAGCCGAAGAATGCATTTCTCATGCCCACGTGTATAATCCACAGTAATTCTAGGCCATGGTAATTATGTCCTAAAAAGAAAAAACATTTCTAGGCAAAAATAACTAAGTTTTACTGAAGTCCATTCATATTCACAGTGGCAAATATCCAGACATCCTTCTTTTTTCCTACTTCCTTTCCCATCCTCCAGTCTGCACGTTTTTTTTTCTTTAAAGAAAATAAACTTTCACTTCCAGATTCAAATGCGTTTCTATTGCTGTAAATCTCAAAATAAGCAAATAGGAAGGGAAGGCCTTCAGGTAAAAATCATAACCTAAAACGTAACTCTGACCTGTTTGGGGCATTCATTCCTTATTTGTATCTTCAGTTTAAAATATACAATTTTTTTTTTTTTTTCCCTGCTAAAGCTGCTTCACGGTGGAAATGTCTGAGCAGAGGTGGTTTATACCTGTATAGGGGGTTTTTGTGTGTAATTCAATATGGCTGCAAGATATGTTTTAAACGGATAGGAATCTTGAAAATGTATAGGCCTTTCAGGAATGTTCATGATGTGGTAATTTTTCAACTTACCACGATCCAAACTTTGTTTTAGATAATGCAAGCCAGAGGGGTTATTGTTAGTTTTGTACACTAATATTTGTATTTTGTATTCTTTTAATGATTTGTACTAATACTGCTGAGGCAGTATGCATTATATAATAATGATTAAGGATTTTTTTTTTTACTTCAGTTGTTTTGTTTGGTTTTCAATGTTAGTTATGGATCAGGTGTAACAGATTTGATGATTTGGTATTTCTCTAGGAAAAAGGTTGCTTAAAAAAGGATTTCTGGTATGCTTTGAAAGAAAGAAGAGTAGTAGTTTATACAAATGCAATAAATAAATAAATAAAGCTAGAAAAATGTATGCAAGTACAATACTGCAGGAAACATGAGACAGCATAAAAACAGCCTTCTTTGCAGAAATATTTGATCAAGTATGCTTCTCTGAGAAGTAAAATTCAGATTAATAATTGTGACAGTTGTCAACTTCTAAATGTGAGCCATTTTATAAGCTCAATTATTTTCTTTGTAGATCATAATTTCAGATAAATATCACTAAAAGGCAATTCTGAGCTGAAGAGACAAAGGCAATTAAATTCTACATTAATTTGTTTACCAGTGTCACATGGAATAAATCGACTGTAAGTTTTCATAAATTATCTAGATGTGCCAGTAGAGGAATAATTTTGTAGGATATTGGAATGGGGAAATCTGAATTCTTTTCTGTAGTCACGTGTTTGATTAAGCATTATGTAAATACTTTATATGACAAAAATCATACAAAACAGTGCTAATGTTAAAATTAATATTGGCCAAATGATATTGGGATGCCCAGGCTGTCTTTTACATACAAAAGCAAAAAACGGGGGGAAGGAAGCAGGGGCGAGTGAGTAGAAGCTCTATGAGCAGAAGCTCAAAACCAGTACTTGCTTATTCCCTGTTTTCAAACAGTGGAACTTCTCATGAGCATAAGCCCCATCCATGAAGGAGCTTGAAAAGATCAATTTTGAACTCTTTTGGGTTTAAAGATAACCTTTAAAATGTGAGCAAATGCAATGCAGAGTTTCCAGGAATACAAACAGAATCATTGCTTCTGCTTCAAACCTCACTGAATGGAAAAGCAACAGCAGAAAAAAAATTGTAACAATTTTGGTGGGTTTTTTTTCCTTCTTCAGGGCACTGCAGGCAACACAAAAATTAAGACAAACATCTCAATTTCATACTGTTTGGAAAATCTATGAGTAGGAACAGCAGCTTCACTTCCTCAGCGACTAATGCCTGTACTTTTCTGGATTTCATGAGTTTTGCTAGCGCTTTTAAGATAGATGATAGAGTTGTAGAATATCCTGAGTTGGAAGGGACCCACGAGGATCGAGTCCAGCTCCAGACTCCACACAGGGCAACCCAAAAGTTAAACCATGTATCGAAGAGCATTACCCAAACGCTTCTTGAACACCAGCAGACTTGGGGCCATGACCACTTCCCTGAGGAGCTTGCTGCAGTGCTTGCCTGGAATAGATAAGGTATTAGTTGCTAGTGTTGACCATAATACATTGCTTGTAAGTATTTCTTACACTTAACTCTTTAGATCTTCTGTGTTCTCTACTGTATCTTTGGCTGAAATGAGAAGCAACTTCCATGTTTTTCATCATTTATAATGGGTTTCTCTTTGTTACCTGAAAAAATATAGATAAAGGTTTGTCCCTAGTGTTAGGTGTGAGAGCCAAAAAAGCTCACTTTGTTCTTTTTTTATTTTTATTTTTAAATACAAGATAGCAACAGTGATTAAAGTCTGTTTTATGGATTTTCTTCTAGTTCCATCCTGATATGCCTAGGTTGTTATCCTTTGCTGTAACTATTTTATTTTATGATACCTTCAGAGCGCCTAATTTGTTTTTTATCTTTTATAGATTTTTTTTTAACGATTTCAAAGCCGGATCTCTTGGTGCATCTTCATAGTGACTTAAGAGTCAAAGAAAAAAGTATGTCATTTGACAAGCGGCAGCTGAGAGAGATTAAATAACTTGCACAAGTCAGTGTCAGAGTTGGGATTAGAAGTCTGTTCCTGCTGTATTCCCTGAACACTAGATTATGTTGTTATTGGACTATAATTCAGGACAGAAATAAAAGAGATTTTAGAAAGTGCTATGGTAAGTGTGTCCTCTTGCCGTTATTCATATCTATTTTAATCTTTGAAGAGCAGGATTTATCGCCCGTGTCTAGCCACTCTACAATCAACCTTCATTGTTCAGCAATTAAACTCTTTTTTTGGTGTATGTATGTAACAACTGTTTATAAAGATACTGGTTTAAAAAGATATTTAAGTAATTGTCGTATACCTATTTCCACTTTGGGATTAGGTCTGTGACTGAAGGAATGAATGTTGCCTGCATGCAGTGAGAAATGAAATACTGAAGAGAGGGGGCAAGTGTTCTGATACTGATATGGACAGGGAGTATAACCAGGCTACTGTCTTTGTAAGCTATTAGTTAACATTGTATAGACCAGAACTAGAAGGTAAAGTGGCAAGAATATGAGCGTATGGCTCGCATAAACATTTCCAACTTTATTAGCAGTAGCAAGCCTCCATCTATACTACAGTCATGTAAAAGATTCATACTCTCTTGTTAGTGATTTATGCATACCGGGAAGAGGACGTCAGAAGAAAGAAACAGGAACTTGTAGATTAATTCAGTGTGAGTTTGGAAATGGATTTAGGAGGTAGCAGGGTTATACCCATGTTGTTTTGTGCATTTATCATATGTTCCATTCATGGATGAAATGGTGAACTTAGCATGTGAAAACTACCTTGTCAGAGCTAAAAGGACAAACATGAATTGGTCTAATAAAGCTGAGGGTGAATTTTTCTTGCCATTCTTTAAGTAGAACCATGAACCTGGACTGAACACCATTTTAAAGGAAGATGTTAGGCAAGTACGTATACCGTAATTACACACATCACTACTCATGAAAATAATTAACAGCAAAAAATCATAAGGCTAACTTTTGCTGCCCTTTACTCGTTTGTAGCACAAAAATGATAAGGAAGGACAATTCAGGAGACTTCTGAATTGATAGGATCTAACTCTAAGGAAAAGACTTTCAAAGCAGAATACGTTTTGCATGGTTGTCACTGTGCTGTCTAAATAATATCAGATATCAGCATAGTTTGAAAACAGATTACTCTCAAATTAAGATTATTTAGCATCTCTGGAAATTAATGCTTTAATGGATACTACTTTTTTGGTGCTTAGGATACTGAATTAGACTGCTGGTTTTTATTTTAACATATTTTAAATACTGGTCTTCACTGACTAAAAATAAGTTTGTACACAAACAGGTACAACTCAGTTAAAAAGACAAAAATATTAAATCAACAGTACCAAAATACAGGTTGGTCAATGTAGATTGTCAAAAAAAAAAAAAAACACAACCCAACCCAAATGCATGTTGTTTTACTTTTTCAATGGATAGAGAGTTGGTAACTTTTTGAATGGACCGTGCGTTTGTCAGAAGAGTGAATGGTTATCAGATGAAGAACTTCAGTCTCCACAGGTTTGTCTGCCTGCCTTTGAGAGCAGTACTAATTGTTACCTTACGGTAGATAATAAAACACATCTGTTCTTTGAAAAGAAAAAAAAGTTTTCTGCCCTTTCTTCAAGTCTTCAGAGTCAACTCATCCTTTACAAATATCTTTCATTATTCAGGTTTCCTCTTCGCTACAGATAAGTATTATGTATGCTTATCCTAGCATGAGAATAACTTCTTAAAAAAATAAAAATTTGTCATCTGAATGTACGTTGTCTGCACCTCACTAGAGGGCAATGGATCCCTGTCACATCTCCATGACTTTCCTAGGAATAGCGGAGCCTTCAGTCATCTTTTGGAGAGGGACAGAAGTTCTTTCTCTTTGATTCTTCTTGAAAGCCACTGCTGCGTGATCTGCAGTGATGGGAGCATTTGTCAGGCTGTGAACAGCTTTTTTTGTGGTCCTTTTTGATGTGCCAGTGGGCAAAAGCACAGCAATGGGCACGAGCAGAGGGCAGCGTGCAAGAGGAACGGTGTTTCATGATGCATGAGGCTCAGAGGAGTCAATGTGAGAGAGAACGATGCAAATTCCTTCTGAACATTTTCCTCCATGTTGCTGCAACCCACAAGCTTGACTGGATCTTCCAGAAGGAAGAGGTTTTTTGAGCTTTCAGCCCTTTTCTTCAGTGCGTCATTAACAGACATCAGGGGTCTGTGACCACTTTCTCATGTTTCTGTGGCTAATTGAAAAAAGGAGGTGTGTTTGAAGCAGTCTGGCTAAACAAAATTAGTGTGGGAAAAGGTTGTCTGGTTGTTAAAGACGTGTTGGGATGCCAGGGGAGCATATGGTCTGTGGTGAAAGGTCCGGGGCTCAAATGGCTGAGCCGTATTCTCAGCGCTGTCACGTACTTCCTATGTGCTGTTGTATTGATCACACTCTTCTGCATCTGTGCTTTAAAAAGTGACTGATGGTAGCCTTGCGTCACTCTTAATATAATGTTAAATTTATTCATGTTGGTAGAGGGCTCAGGATTACAGTAACTGAATACATGAAGAAGCTGAAAATAAGTATTCCTGACAAGGTTTATGGTGGTATAATTTCAAAGTTATTTAGTGAAATTTCGGCCATGTAAATTATGTCTGACTCATGCTCACAGTATTCAAAGTCAGCTTTTAAAATACACTTTTCAAAGTTTTCAGTGTTGCATACACACTGTTGAGGCAAAGAGGAGAATATACGAGTAATAAACAGAAGATTAGTAGGCTCTGAGCATTCTTGGCAGTTGTGTAATTCCAATATAAATTTGCATTCCTGTATTTTGTTTTGCTTTTAAGTGGCCTTTTCATGATACCTTTACTTTTCCCATTTATAATGAGGGAAAAATTGACTGCTATCAAAGCTAAAATGTGCCAAAAAGGGTAGAAGCTCATCACTTCTGAACTTGCATAATGATTTTCTGTCATATGCTGTGTGTATTGCAGAAGTTCATCATTGCAAATACCGAAAATGTCACAGTAAAAATTCCATGTTTGATTATGTAATCAGAGAAGTCCCAACATGATTTGTTTGGGGTTTGCTGGGGGTTTTTTAGATTAAAGGAAGACAAGGTTCAGTGATATGTGCAGTACCTTGCCTTGAGGAGAACGGTTCAGATTTGTCCTCCAGCTCTGGATAACTTCGCAAATAATGAGTTGTCTAAATATTAGCATGCAGCAGTGCCCCGTTCACGTATGTTAAGGTAATCCGGTAGCAGAGACCTGTGTAACGGGTATGCTGGGAAGAACTGAGAGAAGGAAGGAGATACTTCACTGCTGTCGGCAAAGGAAACGGGGCATGCCTCGCATCTACGAAAGCTCGGCTTGCTTCCCCCAGCCTGTCCCCTGGAATTGTGTGCCGCTCGGCCCCGTGACAGGTGGCCTCTGAATCTGCTAATTGCAGCCTAGCACAGCATGTGCAAAATGCTTCCTGCCTTATGTCCTGCTTATGTGGGAGCCCTTTTGGTGCTATCCTGTCAGAAGCCACAGCAACAGATGTGTTCAGAAAAGGCAAGAGCTTGCATTTCATTCAGTTCAGTTCCACATTTTCACAGGACCATATGGTTTATATAGATGTTTTGTATACATCTTATCTAGCAGATGATTAGAAGTTAGAGATTAAATGCAGAATCGCGCTTCCACTAAAATCTATGTAAAATGACGTTATCAAAAACGTGATCGAACCCTAAAAGTGACTGACCTGCCCGGACATCTTTGTGTTTGAGAATATAGAGGTAAATGTCCATTTAAACATATTTTAATACTATATTTAAGAAGATTTAACTCTTGCGAACCACTTTGAATTTCTAGCGTCCACATACAAAATGTTAGCTCTTCTTTTCAAAATTATTGTCGCGTACGAAGAAAAAAAGATGCTTTTTTTTTTTTTTGGTAATGGAATACAGAATTGAAAGATGGATGCAGGTGCCTGGTTGTAAGCAGGTAGTGCTTTTTTAATGTCTGTCTCCTGCCTGGCCTCCAGTTGCTGCTCCATGTGGTCTTCGATTGGTCTTTGTGCGCCAGGCACAGCAGAGATGGCATTGGATGCTTACATTTGAGCTGAATCCCACCCTAAGCAGTTGTGATACGCTTAAAGATAAGAAGGAATTGTTATCACAGCTGGGATACCAAACTTGGGCTTTTCCAGCGTCCAAACTTGTTTCTTGAATGCAGCATTCAGGGCTTGGTCTAAGATGTCTCCATTATCATAGTATATTATCATTGTAGGGAATACTGGTGGTTTCAAAAAAAAAAAAAAAGGAAGTATGAATATACTGAACTTTGAGTTTATATTCATTCTAGTTGAATTCAGAAAAAGGAACTTTTTTTCTGATTTAAGAAACCAAACTATTACAGGTGCAAATATATAATAGAAAACTTTACTCAGTTGAATGTACAGCCCAAACATTTAGTTATTTTTGTAGTTTCAATTATCACTAATGATAAAGCATCATTAAAAATAGCTTTTTTTTCCCTTCCATTTTGAGAAATTGAAATAGGATCCTATGTAGATCGAGTAGCCTCAGAATTGAACAGCCCTCAGAAGTTAGAAAGCGTATTTGTTTCTTGAATTAAATGATACATATGTAAGTCAACTTTCCTTAAAAACTATCAGTGTCTTCATTCAGGCAGCAGTTGCCAGACCAGTACCATGGAATACCAATTAAAGGCATCTCTGTTTCAGGTGTCTGAAATGGACCTCCTCAGGCCTGAAACCGTGACCTGGAGGGGACAAAATAGAAAACTCTGAGTTTCTTCTGTTAACTAAATATCCAACCAATAGGATAGAATAAAATAAAAGTTGAAGTCAGATAGAAACAAAATAGAACCTGATGGCTTTCAGATTAATTGTTTTTCATCGTCAGGTTTACCCGTAGTAAATGTAGAAATACCACCAATACGTGCAATGATGTGGTCGTTGGGTGCAGAGTTGCGGTGATTTGTGTTGTTGTGTCTTGACCTCCTGTTCGTCAAACGTGGAGTACAGGATCGTTGTTTGGGAAGGCGATGTTATATAGCTATGGAAGCTGGGTTGCCCGCGGTCAACTGCAGAGACAGCAGCAAAAAAAGTGTGCAGTCAATGGCTGCTTCTTATCCTGCGTTGTCTGAAGACTGCATTTTCCTTCCAGCTTCTCCTCAGTATGCTTGGACAAATTAAAATGGGGCATTTTCCAGAACTCATTGATGATTTAATCAAACCTGTTAAGATATACCTTTATATAATGAGTATCCATCCAAGCTCAGGGCAGAAAGCCCAGTCAGCACTCAGCAGGCCAAGAGAGATTTAGCCTACAGATATCACCTCGGTTCTCCTGCTTAACTCTCTGTTAAAAGTAATTAAAACATTCAATGATAAAACAAAAATCTGTAATTAAAATCATAGGGCTGCATCCAGCCATATACAAGGCAGAACCACTCGTGTCCTTCCATTGCCTCATACAAAAACACATTATTTTGGGGGAGGGAGTCTTGGGTGGTGGTTGAGTTTTCACCCATAGTGTTATGATGGGATATTTTTAGTTCTGTAGGAGCTTCATCCTTTTCTGGATAAAATAAAATTTGAGCCTTCAGATTTTTGTGAAGGCTGTTCTGCTTCACAGAACTGAATGACTTTAATTGTGGTTTAATATCAAAATAAATGGTATATGATGCATCTGTGTAAACGTCATTTCCATTTTTATAAATATGAATCAGTGTTTCTTTCGTGTTTATTTCTCACGTATGACATTTGAAAAGTGGCAATGTTAGAGAATATCGGAGCAATCTAATAAAAGATACTTGAGGTATCTAAGTGTGGTCACATTACTTTGTTCATGCATTAAAACAAAACCAAAACAAACAAACAAAAAACCAAAACAAAACCAAAAACCTCAAACCAACCCTTTGACTGCCTTTTTTGTATTCAAGACCAAACAGTTAAAACTGGTAATGTATATAAATGTGACCTGTGAGAATTTTGGCTAAAGCAAATTTGTGTCTTTTATACTTTCCAATACCTTCAGTAGGTTCTCAGGTCCTCATTTTCATAACTGGCTGGGGGAGGCTGAAAAGTTACAATTAAAATTCACATATTTGTCAACAATTGAAAGTTAAATAGACTATTGTGTTCAGAGAATTGAAGGTGTATTGATGCAGGAGAGAGTGTATCTGAGGTAGCATCCTGAAAACTTGCACAGTTTCTAAGTAGCTTTTGAAAGCAAGGTTGTTTTCCTGCAGAATGGAAATAATGTTTTGCCAGTCACAAATTGATTATCAAATTTCAAATATTTACTTAGAAGAAATCTATTCATTAATTCATTGGTTTTTTTCATTGACTAAAGTCAAGAATTCTTGTACAGCCAAAGCATTTTTAGATTAATTTTTAAATTATATAATTTAGGAAGCTTTAGAAACAGGATAATTCCCTATATTATGATATTTCTGGTATTAGGTTATGAATATGCTAATTTAAATTAGTATATTCTGACATTTGCAAGTGTGAGAGATTGCATTTAAATAAAGTACAAGGAGTCACTCCATCTGCATTCTCTATAAACTCTGCCTTCTCAGTGATGAGCTCTCTATACTTCCCGCCACGTGTAAATGATGCCAAGTGTGAGATTGCTGATAGGAGATCCTTCAGACCTTCTTATAAAATCTTCTGAAAATAAGGAATAGTTGCTGATTACTGCTACTAGTAGACTTGTTTTTTTGTGAAAAGTTTCAGGTTTTTCAAAACAACTGTGGACTCTCTGACTACGTAGTTCTCAGATTGCTTTCTCTTGCACAAAACTATTATGCTACTGAATAATAGGAAATGTTGATGAATGAAAATTCTCCAGTTTCCTTGCTATAGGTGCATACGCTGTTGCCTGGATATATCTCTCTCCCCTTCATGCAGAACTGCTTCAGATGTGCTGTTGTGAAGCTTCCAGCCTTCTTAACCTAGTTGAAGCTATAATTTATTTAAATACTATGAAAGTAATGTTCTGTTCCTCTTGACAGTTTGCAGTGACTGATCTCACTGTGTGATCTCGAAGTAGCACAAACTGTAGTTCAAGGTGGAATTACAGTTACCAGTATTTGTTTGGTGTCACCGGAGGGTTTGTAAGTGAAAGGAGCTTGGAGTTGCACGGGACAGGTCATTGTCATTGCCAGTCTAAATCCACACCCGTCAGACAGCAGTTCTGCCATCCCGTGTGCCGTTCTAGGGTCAGCAGCAGATGGTAAAAGGGTTTGCTGCATGTATTTTGGTTTCTTCTGATGTAATTTTCATGGACTATTACTTCAAGGATTTCCTTTTGAAAAACGATAGTGGAAATGCAACGGAAGTTGCACTTTGTCATCTGTTGAAGTTGTCTTTTGTAGTTCTTCACGTGTGATTTCCCATGGGGGTTTGTCCCTGGAGCTCATGTTTTGAAATTTTCTTAGGAGAATCTTCTGAAGAACAATTCTATCTCTAGGGTTTCAGCAGCTTTTTAGCAGCTGATGAATGACTGCTCTGTGATTTTTGCTTTGGGGAATGTTTGCCTCTTTCCTGATGTCTTCTTTCCTGCCATGCATGTTCTTGCAGCCTTTTATGAAACTTGTTTGTTCATTTTGGTACTACAGCTTCTTCTCATTGAAAAGCCCATTTTAAATATATCTGGTGCCTGTATAGCATCTGCCTGTAGTCTCTGAAGCTTAAATAAATATAATAAATAGTTACTCTATCTAGACTTGTAAGTCATTTGTGCTTCTATGCTCTCAATTCAATATCAGTACTAGATAATCTTTATTGTTGTCTATTTGTAACTTTTTCCCTCATTTACCCAATGTGCCACACTCACTTTATGTTCAAAGCCTTGGTGTTGAACATAATCACTTCCCAATTTTTTCAACACCTCAGCTATATTTTTACCTGTTCTGTGATATACCAGATAATACTAATAAATAAATTTCATCTTTATTTCCATTAATCTGCTTTCTTATTTACAAGTTCAAGCACGCATTTACAACATACATATTTACATCTTTTAAACAACTCTGTGTTATCACTCAAAATACTAATTAATGCAATTGTTAGTCCATGTAATTATCCTAAAAGTTGTAACAAATCCTTTCTTTGCCATTTTTGTCTTTTGTGGACTCTAATTTATGTTTTCACCAGAGTTTACCTTACTATTTACATTAAACAGTCATGAAAACGGAAGTTCTTTTCCCAAATGCAGCAGTAGTTTGTGACTTCTTAACCAAATTGTCAGATACCCCTAAAAAAGGGATCCTGCAACTATTAATCAACTTTAAAATAGTACCTGTGGGATCTAAACTTTGTGTCTACTTTTTTTTGTTTGTTTGTTTTTTCACTTCCCTAAAGACTGTTAGTTTAACTGAGGAAATAGTTCAGATTTTAAAATTTAGTAGTCTGACTACTCAGACTGAGGTTGAAGTTTGTGACTCCATCTCAAGATGAATCAAACTTGTTTTAACTGATGAAGTAGTAACTATATTGTGCTTTACACAAGAATGATTTTTGACATGCGAATGTTTTACTTGTATTGAATATTTTTACACTTTACACGTATAATTTGTAATTGTAAAATTTTAATTTAAAATTTTACTATTCTATGTCATGTTTGTTTCTCTGGGATTTAGCCTTACGGGAAGGCTGGTATCAAACTATGGCTGTAAAATCTTAAGGTGGAGCAGAACCTTCAAAGTGCTACGACATTCTTGGGCTTATTGTCTCAAAATATTTTCTGTTTTATCAGGGAGTGGGGGTAATTAATGAGCTAAGCTTCTGCCTATTAGAACTTAAAAAACAGCCCACTGTTTCTTGAACATGAACATTTTTTCATTTTTAGAGAATTTTCTATTCTGTGTTTATAGCTGAGGTCAAGGCTTTCTTTCATCATCTACCAATCTCAGCTTTGCAAAATTTCTGCCAGTGTCTACAGACCTTTAACTAAGCAAAGTTGAAGTTACCAATGAAAGAGTTTTATTCTTCTGAGCAATATTTGCCCAACACTTTGCCTAGGAGATTAAAATAAACATGTGAAGGAAAATTTGGCTGAAGGTTTTGCAGGCAGACGGGCAATCATGCTGACTTGAACTATCTGTACCGGCCATTCACGCTTTATCCCTGCAGCGGACTGAGTGTGTCACGTTCTTTTGTTTGTTCTTTTGCAGTTACTTGTTCATACTTTTTGTGAGAACCCAGTGTCTGATGCAAGCTTGCCCTCAATTTTGTGGAAGAAAATAAATGATGTGTGTACTATGTTGACATGCAAGAGTAGTGATGGAGCTTTTTCACCTGTGGCGCAACTGGTTAAGTGTAGAGAAGGTGAAAGTCAGAAGGTGCAATCATATTGGACATGAGAACTGAAAGTGTGTTAGGCCAAGAGGTTCCTAATGTGAGGAACTGTTACCAGGCTAAAATGAGGTAGTTGCGGTATGTTTAGTTTATGAGATTGTTATTGATGCAAAACAAGAAAATAAGGGATGAGGAGGAGAAATCGTGTCAATAGAGGGAATACACAGGTGAAAATGAATGTGCTTTAATTTGGGGGGCTAGATGGATGAGTGTCAGGAGCCCAAACAGCTGTGGTCAGAGATAAGAGATCGATTTGGGGCTACAGTGGCAGAAAAGCAAAGCTTGAAGAAGAGGGAGGAGACTAGGGAGAAAAGTCATAGAAATAATTAAATTAATAAGGCTTCTAGTTTTTAACGTAGACAAAAAAATCTCAGTCTCATGTTGTCAGCCTTTGTGTCTGAACTCAGATTTGTGTAGAGGGGAAGAGGCAGCAGCCTACGTTTCTCCTTGCTCTCCTGTGGTTGTCCTGTGGTCTGAAGAGGTCTGTTTCTTCAGGAGAGCTGTGCTGGGTCAGGTCTGTGGCCCATCTGTAGCCCTTAACTATGTCCTGTCTGTGACAACGGGTGGCACAGGGGCTTAGCAAAAGTGGATGTATAGAGATATACTTCAGTGATTATCGGAACCTCAGATACCATCAGGCATCTAGAAATGAAGCTTGGACTCGCACCATGTGTTTTTAATAGTTATTAATGGATCTGTAGTCCATAACTGCTATTTCCTTTTGAAGGCATTTATACTTCTGTCCCCCACAACATCCTATGGCAGCGTTAGGGGCTCATCACTTAGTGTATTGTTTTTGAGAGTATGGGAACATTTTCCTCTTTGTATTCCTTAGATCACACAGGAGGTTTTCAGGACACAGACAAGCGTCTCAGAAATCTCTTCATACAGGAGGCAAGGTTTAGGAGGCTCTGCGCTTGTGGCCGCTCTTGGCTTCTCTTGCCTCCCCCTGACATGCACACCCCTGCATGAGATCCTGTTAGAGCGACCACGTGTTCTGGGAAGATAAGTCAATATTCTTGGGACATTCAGGAAATATCTGATGGGAATTGTTGGGGAAGAAGCTGGGGAGGGGCATTCAGGGAACCTAGAGTCGGTTCAGTACGTGCTGGTGATGTAGAAGGAGGCAGATAAGAGCACTCAGGGAGACAAATGAGAGATTGACATCTTGGAGCTATTTTAGACTATGTTATTCTCCATGGGGGATTCCCATTCAGCTAAGAATGGTGCCATTCTTGTAAAGTATTTCAGTGAAGCTTTGTGATATAATTTTATATTAGAAACTATAGTTAAACTGTAGAATGTAGAAAATACTACAAGAATTATCCATCTCGTCAAGGCTTTTAAAAATAAATGACTGTTAGTATTGCAGAAAGGGGAACTCCCAAGGTAGCATGAAGTTAACAAAGGAGTTTAAGGACAGCCTTAACAATGATTTTAAGTATTTGTATTAATGACTTTGACACCAATTAAAAGGCAGTCCTGTCGAACAAAGTTGGGAGGCATCAGTACAGGGGAAGAACAAATAGGACATGAGCACCAGCTGCCTGTGTCCCTACTGCTTCCTTTTGCATTAGTACTAACATTTTTACAACCAGAAAATGGGTAAAAGCTCATACCTTACCCTCCTCCCCTCTCCCCCAGAGTAGGTTTCGGTCAGATCAGGTGCTCAGCCTGTCTTGCCATGGTCCGTTGCATGGCCCCATAAATGCCTGTACTAGCAACGGGAGGTAGTGGGAATGCATGAGTGGGTTTGTGGAAGAGCAAGACTGCCCTTTTCAGAGGTACCATAGACTTACATCAAATGAAGTAAGGGACTGCGGAAACATTGCCTAGCGTAAAATGAGCTGGATCTTTGGCAGTTGATCCAAAGGTATTTGAACATGACTGTGTTGGGCCAGAAGCCCCTAAAAAGGGAGGGAGGTCTGAAGAACCCTTTAGTGCCCAAATCAGGTCTGGTGCCCAGCGGGACGGTGATGACTAGAGACCAGCTAAGCACGATACCTTGCAAGAGCCTCATAATATGGAGGAAGTCAAGGCGGTGGTGGGAGGATCACGTGCTTGTGGTGACTTGTGGTTACGGGCTGAGTGGAGACAGAAGGAGAATATTTTTTTGTGTTATTGTAGTCTGCTCTAAAGCAGTCAAGATTTGGGAACACGTGTACTTCTGTAGGTTGTTTTTTTTCTCCTCCCTAACATGAAAGCAACTTCACCTTCTAAGCATATTAAAAATCAAAGATTATTACGATGATTAAATTACAACATTATTTACAGTAAGTGGTAGAAGACCTAAGAAATCCATAGTGTCTGTAGCTTTTGCTAATGACACAGTGTGACTCAACAACAAACTGACATTGTAACCTCAGCTGCCTAAAAGGACCCAACTTACTTTCAAAAGTATTTCCTTATGTTTCAAAGGAAAAAAAGAAAAACTTGCTGAGGTATTGAGATTGGTTGGCAGTATCTCTTGCTCTTACAGTACACAGAATTCAAAATATCTCAGACCTTGACAACCAAGAAATGAAAAGTTATGGTACAAGAAAATCCAGATTTAAATCTTCCCCTGCTGAGCTGGCAGTAGCAACTGAAAATCATTTGCATGCTAAGGTGTAGTTGTACTGAATAGTGGAAGGAGCAGTTGAAATAGCTAAGTGGAGCTGTTGGTTGGGTTTAAGCAGATTTATTAAACTTCCCCTGTTCACTTCATGTACAGCCTTTCTGCGTGTTTATGCTTCATTTCTACAGTAAATGGGGCCCATTTTCTATCTGTAAGATGAATAGGAGATAGACTTACAGGTTTACTTATATTCAGTCAAAGTAGAGAGTTGGTCGTCATCCAAGGAGGGGGAGTTATAAAAGTGCATTTCTATGTGGTTGGAGGGTATGGAGAAGGCAGAGGCAGACTTGTTCTGGAGGAGCACAGTGAGAGGCAATGGGCACAAGTTGGGAAAAAAGGATATTCCAGTTAGATGTAAGGAAAATAGTCACCATGAAGGTGGTCAGCCGCTGAAGAGGTTGTAAAAATCTGTTTTCAAAGGTATGTGGAACTTGATGCGTCAATGCCCTGAGCATCCTGATCTAGTTGGACCTCCTTTTAGCAAGAGGTTGGACTGGAGACCTCCAGAGGTCCTTTCCAACCGACATGTTTCTGTGATTCTAACCTATAGTATGTGTAGGTTTTTTGTGGAATCAGTGAAACATGAGGTTATTGGCCAAATGTCCTCTGCCCTACGTCAACGTACATTTACTGCGGGTAACTCTGGCTCGTGACCATGATGATTCCCGTATTTACAGGCCTCCACCTCTGTTCCGCAGTGCTCCATATGGCCTTATCTCTCCATGGTTACCTTCCTGTGCTCTGTGTATGATAAACTACCAAAAGAAGCTCATTTCTTTTACCATGTTGTCACCGCCTGCATTTTGCCAGCACAAATGTTTGTATGATGAATTACATCAAGAAGTTAATTCAAGTTATAATTAGTTAATTCAAGTTATAATTAGTACAGCGAGAAAACAGGTTAGTTTTAAGGGTCAGCTCCTGGTGCAGTTAGTTGGTTTTGTAAGTGCTAGGGGAAGGGTGAGGTGTGGGGCAGAAACAGATACAGTGCAGAAAAAGTAGGACCGCTTCCTCCAGCAGTAGCACCAGCAGTTGAATGTGAAAATAGAGAAATCTGGTATCAATTTCTGATCGATCATAAAGTTACATTTACTCTGTGCTAATTTTTTTTTGTTGATCTAAAACGTTGGGGTTATTGCCATAACACTGTTTTTGAATGGCCAGGATTATCTATGAAAATACAGACATTTATCTAGGTTGATTTCGTATAAAACCATATCATTGTATATTTACTTTGCACAGCAAAAATGTTTAGAATTTCTGTGAATAGGGTTTTGGTTTAGTTTCTTGGTTTGGGGACATTATTTTGTGTGTATTTTCATGTTTGGATTTATTTGCTGTACATAGGTTACCAAAATTGGAGGATTTCAGGAAATACCCAGTTTCTTAGAATTTTATACCAAAGGCTCATGCATCATAGCACGTGAGAGCTAGACACAAATAGCAAATTTTAGGACCTCAGTGCAATCCACTGAAGAGGATGTAACTGGTTGCATGACTTATAGACATGTCTGTGTGGGCACTCACTCCAAGGGGTTCCAGACAGATGATTTAGTAATACTACTTCTGGGCTAAAATGGTAGTTTGCCTTATTTATCGGAGGCACCTGAATCTGCCTTTGTCTGGTCTCTTAAGGAAGTAATGTTATGGAAAGACTAAGAAAAGAGAACAAGTGAGACAAGGCTATAACGGCCTTCCTATATCCAAAATTGTAAACAACTAAAGGTAAAAAGGAAATATTCGGGCTAGTGTAGGGGCTTATAACTAGAAATAAAGCAATGAAATGAAGAAAGAGAAGATTAAGGCTAAATGTCATGAAAGAGCATTCTGCAACAGTAGTGGTTTTTTAGATGACTCTTCCAAAGAAAGCAAAGAAAAAATTGTTTCACGACAAAGGCCCTTTTTTCCTTTTTTCTTTTCTTTTTTTTTTCCCCCCTGTTTCTTTCCTTCAGCTTAACCACTCAATGTAAAATAATCTCACATGGGTATATAAAAGAATGTATTAAATTTTTGAGGCATGAATGTGAATCTCTGCATCCTTGGGAGATGCTGTGACGATGCCTGAATGCTGCACAGCTTTACAGAGCCGAAGGTGCAGTATTTGCTGTCGGGTTATCGTGGTACAAAGTCCTGATCCTGTAAATGAGTCGATGGTAGTAGGTCTGTGCACAGTGTGCACTTCACCAACCTCAGTGGGACTTTGTAGGAATGGAGAGATCTGTGTAGTTCAGGATTTAGTTATAGATCAGTTTAAAAAAGTGAGAATAAAAAACGTTTGGGCTGAAGTGCATAGAGATGAAGGGAGGACGATAGGAAGTAATTATTAAGCTTTTATAGGAGTTTTTTGCTTGCTTTCTTGAATGCATATAAATGCTGCTGCTTTATTTACGGTCAGTAGGACCTAGATGGCAATCCTACTAGCGATTTGTCCTATTTAATTTGAGATTAGAATCATTCTAAAAGAGCAAGAAGGGGGTATATATTTGTGGTCTGTTAACCACCAACAGGAGGTAAAGAAATAACAAAACGAAATCCTGAATTTAAACTTATAAATGGGTTAAATAGACGACAATTTTTGGCAATGTCATTATTTTGGCATGGATACTCTTAGCTAAGCCTTTGAAAGCTTTTGATGTCTTTCCTTAAAAAACGTCTAGTATTATCTCCAGTGTCATAAAATTCTGGCAGATCAAAATTGCTTTGGTGGTTTAAATTGGTGATTTAAACTGGCGTTAGCAACACTGCCATAAAAAGGATGCTTCTGCAGTTCTCTCCAGCAGCCAAGCCGGCTGGAGAAATTTCTGCCCGCTTCCTCTTGGCCATTCATTCCTTCTCCACATGAAGATTTTCTCCCCTTTTTTACTTGCACCAGTGAAAGTGCTTGTGGTGGTGTATCTGTGGGCTAATGAAATGGTGTGGCTAGAACAATTTTTTTTGTGGTTTTTATTGGGAAGGGGGGGAAGGTAGTTAGCTGGATTCTGCAAAGTTTCCTCAGATAGGTTCAATTTTTGTTTCTTTGGGGTTTTTTTTTGTTTTATTTGTTTGTTGTTTGGTGTAAGCCCAAATAATTTCAGCGCTGCGATTTTCAGTGTGGCTCTGCAAATATTTGTCTCGGCACATTGGGGTGGTTGAAGCTCTGTGTGGGCCAGGTGGAAACATGCAGCTGAGGACTGAGCAGCGATTCTGTAACAGGCCTGGTACTAGGGAAGATATACATGCAAAAGTGCCTGTGGATTTTTCTTTTTCCCCACATATATATTTCCAGTCTTCTACGTATCCCAAATAACCGTTAGAAACTGATTAAGAAATCTGTTAAAATATGCAGTGCTTCTAAGAAACTTTTAAGTGCTGTAGCTGAAGACGAAGGTTGTTTCTAAAATTGAGATTATTAGAACTATCACATCACCTTATTCTCATTTTCAATAACATAACAGTGAACTGGGGATTTTTTTTCCTTTACTTTCTGCACTTGTCTGAATTTGAGCAGTGTTCCAGCTGAACTCTGAAATCTGACAGTCGTCACTTCAAACCTGGTAATGCCTGGCTGAAACTGGAGACTAGCCTGGCTCCAGACCTCTTATGTATTTGCTCCATATTTAAAGAAGCGGTGTTACATGATATTTTGTCCAATGTAACAAAAATAGTTAAATCTCTCCTTAAGATTTAAAACCCAACTTTTCCTTGGGTTTAAATGCCTCCTTGCTGCCCCGAGAGGGTCTTACTGCAGTGCAGACACTTCATCTTTCCCTTTCTTAGAGAGCAACCTGTCTTATCAATTACTTCCATAAAACAGCATTTATTACAAATACCGTTTCGTGAAGAGATGAGCTGCATACCTGATATGTCTGGATACTAAGGAAGTTAAGCAATGCAATCCTTGTAATTCCTCCTGACGACTCTGAAACAGGGATGTGATGATTATGGTTCTCCTGGGAGATGTCTTAAAAAATTAACAAGGTCATTTTCTTAACAAAAATTTCCAAACCTCATTTCAACCAAGTAGGAAGGGAATATTGCTTTTATCTGCTTCTGACTTAATTGTCCATGCGCCTGTTGTGGAGATGTCATCATGTGATAGCAGTGCCGCTAACGCAGAGAGGTGCCTCTCAAACCCCTGGGAGGAATAAGGCAGTTTCCCTGAAAGATTTTCTTTTTAGTAAAGATAAGATGGAAAGAGTAATGATGGAGACTAAACTGATAAAGGCAGAAATATCAGAAGGAACGGCAGGCTAAAGCCAGAATTTTTAAAGCTGCATTAGATGCATCTTCAGAGCTGGAAGTTACTTACATCACCAAGTCCTTTAATAGCAGATGATCTTTTATCTGCAGAAGAATAAGGAGCGCCGAGTTCTTAACTGAATGTGTCTTAAATGGGGATGTCTGGCAGTGTGAGTCAGGTTGGCCTCCTGAGCTCCGGAAAGCACAGGTAGCCTAGAGAAGCTTGGTATCACTGAACGGCTGAAGGTTGGATACAGGATTTGAGAGCCATACAGAAACAAGGACTCCCTCCCTGATGCCTAAGTCCACTTTGTTAATAGCGCAAAATTACAATTGAACTAAGCTGATTAAATGGCACAGTTGATTTGACACACAGAAACAGTGCTGTTAATCTGGCAGCCAAATATATTGGAGGGGAAATGAGCTAAAAAAAAATTACAATCTCCATCCAGAATTATGATTTTTTTTTTTTTTTAATAAATTTTAATTAAAAAAAATTATGATTTTTTTTTTTTTTTAATAAATTAAAAAAAAAGGCAAAAACCTGCTAAGGCTTTTCCTTTTTTGATGTGTCTAGAAAGTCTGCTTTTTCAAGAAGGCAGCACAGTGAACTGGGAGGAAATGGGATTTTATCTTTTATTTAACCAAGGAAGGAGTACAGGCATAACTTCAACTAAATTTGCTATTAAAAAAAAATTACATTATTACATTTGAGGAGTATTCTGAAGTTTCTTGGAGTGATTTGCAGGTTGCATGGGACTGATCTGTATGTACTGCGCGCATAGTTGAAAAGGGAGATAAATTCCTTTCTGTTAGTAGTACAATCATCTCACAAGCTATTTTTTATTAAATTAGACCTGTGTAACTAAATTGCTCCTGATGCCTTTTGTGGATGCTCCTAAATCATCAGCTAAATAGCAGCTGATCTAAGTTTTGGAAGATGATACTCATTGTTCCTGATAGTAATCAATCAGAATTTGATACTTGTATACAGTCTTGTTTTAAAAGCATTGTAATTATGGCAGTGCTACAAATCTTATGTTAATGGAGGAGAAAAAAAAATAGTAAATATGACCCATAATTTGAGTTTAAACATTCCGTGGATGTTACTTGTAGAATGAATACCGTTTCCCTTAATTAAAGTAAACAGCAGGATTAAAAAGATCCCTTTCCCAACTTCTTTCTAGTATCACTAGAAGCAAAAGCAAAGCATATACTGGCTTACCTGACCAATTAGGGAATTGTTTTCTTCTGTTATTTCCTGTTTAATTCGTGCTTTTGATAACTGTGTTTTGTCTTTAGAAAAATCTTTCCTGTGTTCTAGGGGCCTTTTTCAAAGCAACACTCAGACAATGAGACACGTTGGTATTTCGGGCATGTCCCCAGCTTTCATCTGCTTTTCCTTACCTTTCATGTTTGTTTTTTCCCATTGTCAGAACCTGCGGTGCCTCCTCTTTGGTATCCCTAGCAGCAGCTGGTTGTGTATTTGTTTCAGGAGGTGGGTGGCCCTTCTGTCCTGCTCTTTTCCAGACGTCAGGGCGGAGGGAAAGCAGGTGGAGTAATAAGTATATGTGAATGTAAAGCCTGAAAAAGTGGGTGTCGGGCTTATGTATTTGGATACGTACATTAAAAACATTTTAATCTTACATAAAAAGTCTTACTAGATTTCAGTTTGATGGTGAACATGCACTGCTAATATAAAGAAATAGGCCTCTGTTAAATCTTGTGGGATTTGGGGACACTTGTGAATTAATTTGTTTCTGGGAGTTTCATCAAAAGAGAAATCCTTTGTAAAACTACAGATGTTAAAATACAGAGGAAAAAATGGTTCTTGTTCTGGGAAATTATATGCAGTTATTAGCAGTTGAATATTGAAGTCAAAATGCAGAAAAGACCCCTGAAAACTACTGTGCTTCCAAGATTTCAGAGAAACACTTTTCCTAGACCTTCTTTCTGGTTTCTTTCCTTAAAAATAAATAAGATATTTATGGATTCATGGAGATATCCATATAGTTTTACTTACAATTTCACCATGACTTATTGCTTAAACATTAATAGCAGTTAAGTAAATTACAATGACCGGGAGAAAACGGACTAGTGCAGACACAGAGGAAGCCCCCAGCTATGGTAGTACCTGTAACCAGGCAGAACAGCTCGCCCTTTCATACTGCTATGAATGCATCTATTACACTTGGAAACGCAGCGATTCCATAGGAGTTTTCATTTTAAGACTTCTACCTGAAATGATTTTTTGAGGATTTAGCAGTGCCCTGTTCCAAACCCCCTGCCACACAGCAGGAGCTCTGTACACCCCCAGACACCCCCACTCTGGTTCAGCGGTGGTTGCCGTCCTATTTCTTGTAGTGCCATGACCCCATGTGCCTCTTCCTCTCATGGTGTGGGGTTTTGTTAGTTTTGGGGTTGGTTTTTTTTTTTTTTTGTGGGGTTTTGTTAGTTTTGGGGTTGTTTGGGTTTTTTTTTCCTGTCAGGTGGGCAAGTCATCTGGCACAAGAGGATACTGAACTCCTTTGAGAGTCTGGCCAGAGGTAAAAAAGGACTATTACTCTACTGAATGCCACGTATGGTTGGTGCTACCAGACATCTGGCAAACCTGGTACCTGATATTAAGGTATGACTCTGCTGAACAGGTAACAGGGGCTGTAGTGATGTCCTTACGTCCTTCTTCATTTGGTACCCAGTTTTCTACAAAGCAGTAGCGTTCTGCCTACTGGTATTTGAAACGTGGTATAAAACTTCGCAGTTTGTGCTCAATAATTATGCTTCAGCTAAATGAATGGAAAAATACTGTTGAATGGAAACCGTCACAAGATCAGCCAATTAATACAATTTTTCTGTTGCATTTGATTGCCTTTTCTGTTCTTTAAAGAAGCCAGAAAATAAAACAAGAGACATATCTGAAGAGAGATGCATGTTCTTCCTTTTGCTGTGTAATCATGACAAATTCATACGTTCTTAAATTTCCAGCATTTTGTGCTTCTCAATGTTTCTAATTTAATTTTGGAGGAGAAGAATATTTCTTCAAACAATTGAGGCTCAACACTGTGCCATTTTTTCCATTTTAAAAGAAAGTCTCTGAAGAGATGTCAGTGTTTTATCTGCTGTGTAATGTCCTCTTTTCAGTTTTTGATTCAGTGTCATGATTTCTGGTATTCAGTGTTTGAAAGCACAAGAACACTAATTATTTTATAATAGTAAATGTCAGCATGCAGTTTTCTCAAAATCAACCAAAAATAGAACTTTAGTCCAACTCGTAACATCTTTGCAGGTTTTAAATGCAAGTATTGATAGGAAATAGCCATTCAGAAACTATAGCTTTGTATCTACAGTTCTATAATGCAGTTCCTTCAGTCTTTAGTTTTATGTTTAGAAAAATTATTACTATGAAATAAGTTCTCTACAGATTTGTTATAGATATAGACTGCCCTGGAGCTATAAAATGGGTGATAACAACTGCCACAAATCAGAGGTGAATATTTTTGAAACCATCTAAACAGCAGATGAAGAACATTGTGTTATAAAGCATGGAGATACTTACACAGTTATAAAAATATTTTTCTATTTTCTTTCTTCCATCCAAAAATAAACACTAAGTAGTATTCCTAATCCTTTCATTCATTTTTCTTGATTTGTGCTTTTTCACATTTTCAAAAGAATTTCAACTGTCTTTGCAGTGTTGTAACAAGATTACAGTTGACAGAAATTTTGTATGTTGTTTCCAACTGTGTCACCAACATACCAAGAATTTGAGAAGGTCACTAAATCACTCTGCCACAGTCTTCTGTTAGTAAACTAAGAACTCTGTCACCTTCACATGACTTGGGAAATAAATTACATTTGAGAGTGTATTTTGAGATACGTTAGGTGTTTGGATGAATGGCAGTAGAGTTGCAAAGTATTTTCTTTTGTGTATGGAAATTTTAAAAAGGTCAAACCCATCTTTTTTTTTGAGAGAGAGAGAGATTATTCAAGTTTGCTGATACCTCATCTTCAGTGAAAGGTGAGGTATGTGTGACTGAGCATTTAGCTGTTTATTTAGTAAGTCAGATACAAAAGAGTACTTGGGTGAAATGTGAGTAAATCTCATTACTTCAGCAGTGGTCACTTAACTACAAATAAAAGTATATATTTAGTAAACCCTACTCACTTCTATGATCTAGTTTGCTGTGGATAATAATTTTCCTAAGGCAGCACTGTTTAACTTACATGAATGAGGGATTCTTCCCATCTCTCATCTTAATTTCTGGGCTACTCATAGCAAGGCAAGGCTCTTCCCATTGGTGTCCATAGTAACTCCTGGTTACCACTCTGGCTTCACTTTGGTCTGCTCCCGGTCCTCCTCCTGTTCCCATGGAAGCACTCAGAGTTTCCTGGTTTGTCGTTCCTATCTGATAAACTAAGAGTTTAAACCCTACGTTCTTCATCTTCCTATAGCTGCGGATGATATAGATACTGGCTGGGCAGCCTGACTCAGAGACCACCTGAGATGTGAAATAAATTGATGCAAAAGCTTCTGTATACTCAGTTGAATGAGTCATAACTTCTGTACTCCTATAAAGCGCTCTAGCTTTAAGAGCATGCTCTACTATTAAGGTAGTATCAAATAAGTGAGGATAAGAAAGGAAAGTCTAGATGCCGTGTTCACGTGTTAGTGAATGAATACAATGCATGGTGGGGACTGAAGTGAGGGGAGCTCGTTTCCTTAGTGGTTAGGTTGATAAGGGGTTTTGGGGAGGGGTTCTTTTAGTTTGTTCTACCCCTTAGGTAGGCTTAAGTATAGTTTTAGTTTCCTAAGATGTAGAGCCTGACGTCCTATGATGCTCCAGGAAATGGTTGCACGTTAGACAATCTCCATGGAGAATTTTGCTTTTGCGCATTGTAGAAGAAGGAGGAAGTTACACTGTTCAGCTTTAAAGAGAGATTAGCTGCTAAAAAAGTATTTAGAAGTAACCTAGAAAGGAAGGAAATGTAGATATTCATGTTCGGAAGAGAAAGGGAGTTTCTTTATAATGTAGTTTGTGTCTCATTGAGGGCTGTTTTTTTTTCTTCCAGAAATATTGTTTTGTTTCTTAGAACTTATAATAGCGCTGCGATTTTGACTATATTAAAATATAAAGTATCAGTTCTCTATATACAAAGAGAAAATACATTTTTGTGTTTTATATATGCTTATAAATACAATATTTATATGTATGCACATATGGTTTAGACTTAAATATTGCAAATATATATATATATATAGGCAAGTATCTGTTACAGAAACAGTGCCCAAATCGAAGCAGCCCCACACCACAGCGTTTTGCCCTGAGGACTGCGGTGAGCTGCATCGCCAAGTCCCGCTTTGCTCGGCACAATGACAAGAGAAGTTTTGTTAATGATGCGGGCCCAAGTGCTGCTGGAGAATGCTTGAGAACTGCGAAGACTGGCCTTTACCAGCCCACTAGTGATAAAATTAGTGAGGCTTTCATGCTTCTTTTTTTCTAATGCTAATTAGAAAATTCAGTTATATTGGTGTGAATAAAGTGGTAAATAATAGTTAAAAGCAGGATGAAATTCTTTCTTAAAACAATATTGGAGCAGAGTCATCTGTCACGCGATCTCATTAGTTCTTGCTTGCTTGTCTGACAAAAACAAGACAGACCTAGTTTATTTATTTCTCGCTTAAAACTACTAATTTTAAAAAATACCGAGGCTGCCTTTTCTGCATTATTGTGGAACAAAAAAAGAAACTCGGGTGGTTTTCCTCCTAGTTCTTTTATGGTGGAATGCCTTTGCAACTGAGTTGAATCATCTCGCGGATTCTAAAATCAGAGGAGAGTGTAACCTCAGTAGGGATCACGGTGTGTTTTGGGCAGTGCTTATTCTGTTGCTTTCTTCCTCTCCCACTGCACACATCAGGCGTGATCATCGGTACGCGACGTACGTGTGTGTTTATGGGTGTAAAAATAGAAATCTGGGGGGAAAAAAAAAATCCCTTCAGTGTTTTTCAAATCTACCTTTAAATTTGTCACTAAAAAAACATTTAGAAAATACTTGCAGTTAGCCTTGTGTAGCTATATGCAGATATTCTATTATGTGTACTGAAATGTCTAATGTTTTCTGTGTACATTTATCTTAGTGTGAAATAATCTTCATATGACTGTAAGTTTGGTTTTTTCCTCACAACTAAGAAAAACATACCTCCCAGAGGCAAATGACTGACGGAGATTGCAAAGCCTTTGTAGTATTTCTGTGGTACTGCCTCTCGCATATAGTCCCTTATCTAAAAGAAAATGGTCTGAAATTTTTCACCTGTCCAAGCTAATGGGTTTCTTTTAATACCTAAACATCTATATGAAGCTCAGGCATGTTTTTCACCCATGTGATTTAAAGTAACACCTGTTACTTCATCAAAGTTATTTTTGATCTATGCCCGTGCAAAGTTGGCTCTTTCAAGAAGCTAATTTGCTGAAACTAGTGCAAATATTTAACTCCTGAGGTTAGAGTGTCTTTTGTTTGCATTTGTGATGTTAGAATATTAATATTAATAAGCAAACCCCCAGCGTTGGGTGGATGTGGACAGTTACCACAATGCACAGAGAGGCGAGGTTTCACCATCGGAGCTCTGGACCGGCCCAGAGACTCATCTAAAGAAATCCGGTCGTGGGGTCAGGGTGGCCTACGCTGTATCATTTTCTGCGCTCGAGTTAGTTTTGTAAAATGTTTGAACAATACTTTGTGCTGTTGTGTCAATAATAGCGGAAAATCTACCTTATCCCAAATAATACAAAAATAGAGTGCAAGAGCTATTTACGGTGGGAACAAATGGAAAGCTAATGACATTAGAAAAATGCATTGATGTTTTTACATAGCTATGCAACAAAATATTTAGGTTAAAAATAAATCTGATGGTTTTGAGAATTAGTAGCACCCATGAGCGTAAAAAATGTCTAAAAACAACTTATTATTTTTCCCCAATGATTTTTGAGCATTTACTTTGAATGATTATTGTCACGTGTTCAGATGGTTTAGTTTCTTCAAAGTTGCTGTTTGGGAATAAATTAATGAAAATATATTTGCAATTTAAAAAGTTTTGTATCTCAGGAGACACTAAATGTTGAGTTGTATCTAAATAAATGTTTTGTCCCCAGTCCAGGAAGAAATTTAAAAAAAAAAAAATAAATCAAAACAGATTTTTACATTTGAGCAGAGACATATGTTTTGTGGGTTGGCACCAGACTAGGATGCAGAATCTTGTAGAACCAACTCTTCATACTCTAGGATATTTAGAGGAACAACATTCAAAACAAGGTGCTAGAGAATTAAAAAAAAAAAAAAATACAGACTTTCTTTAAGATGGAAAAATGTCTGTTTTGAGTCTCTTTATGACTGTCTATTTCTGGTGCCATGTAACTTTTTTTGTGTCAGTGTCAAATGACATACAGGAATCAGCTATTGTAAATAAGATAACGTGTTATTAAAAAGAATGTTTTAATTTCACACTGGTAAACTCACATTAATTGAAGATGAGATCATAGTGACTCCTTCTGGCTGTTATGATGATGATCATAAAGTCATATGAAGAAAAAAATAATGAAACACTTGGGTGCTGTTCAGCAAAATGAACAGGTCCCGAGAGATTTAGAAGATTCCCCTGAAATGTGGTTTAACACAGAAGAAACCTTTTCCCTGTGATGCGATGCTCAAACTCCTTCGAGAAGGCTTGGAGGTTTTAAGAACAAAATTAATGATACCCTTACAATTACTGCAGTTGTTATGTGTGAGAGAGAGAGGATTAAATCCGATCAGAAATAACATCTGCAATGGGACCACAGTTTAAATATCTGGATTTTGGTTGTGCAGTTCAGTGCCAGCAAAAAAAGAAAATATCATTTATTAACACAAAAGGCAAAGTGAGAATGATTTACTTGTCAGGCAAAAAAAAAAATCTTTTCAGTGGCACTTAAAAAATCTGGGGAGATTTGGGTATGATTCAACTTGTTAAGAAAATTGAATGCTAAGTTTGAAGGGCAATTGATAGAAAGCCTCAACACCGAATTACATGTGCAAAGTCGCTTTTAGGGAAAACAAGTCACAGGCTCTGAACCACTTTGAAGAATAATTGTTTAAAATGGCACAATGAAATGTTGCATTCATTTCCCTGTAGTTGCTCTGTATTGTGTTCTCCCTTTAAAAAAAAAAACATTTTTTTACTCCAGTTCTCGGTGCGCTTTCAATTTTAAGATCTCCCTGTCAGCAGGTGTGCTTTCTGGTTTGTAACCGCTGATAAGTATCTTCTGTGCTGAACTTATTAAACAAATCTGTTGATGGATTCTGCTTTGGCTTCCGTACCAGTTTATTCCTCTGACTTTATTGGTTTGGCATATAAAACAAGTAAAGTACAGCCAAAGCCAAGCATAGCTAACAAAAGAAGCATATGTCATGACTGCACAAGATGTAGACCTGTTGAATTAAAGGTAATTGTTTTGGGTTTAATGTTCACGTGGCGTACCTTAATGCAGCAACATTTGGTGTCTTAGATCGGGTTGTTTAGTGACTTTGAGCAGCTTATCTGCAGAACTTGTTTTTCACCTGTTTTTCACAGACGACTTCTGTGCACTTCGTTATATTTCATTACCCTTAGATTATTTGAAACACTTTTTTCCATTCCTCTCCTGTCCCTCAACCCTGTCTTGAACCATATCTGAAAATGCAGCGGCAGTCTGCTGGGGCAGCGTCGCTTTCAGTTCCTACACAGCAGCTTTTTAATGCTTTAATAGGGTCATTTTGTCTCTGGAATTTTTTCCCCATACCAATCCATCAACTCTCAGTTTGGCAAGCATCAAGGCACAGTGTACATCCAATTTCTTTTTCAGATTTTTCATTAGAAAAAGAGAGTTAGTATAATCATGGTATAGCCTATGCAATTTTATTTCAGAGACTGATCTGACAGTTATTTTTTCTACAGGGATTTTAAATTTTTGGAAGCACTAGAAAGGGCAGAGTATCCATTGAAGTATTCGATAATGTGCTATTTTGTGGAAGAAGTTGGTTTGAAAGGTGTTCATTCTCAGGTGATGGAAGCCGGGAGGGATTGGATTAGCTTCAGAAGAAACAAACATGAACAATTCAGATAAAGAGTTATCATAAAGCTGAGATGAAATAACTTTTTGCTAGGCAAACTGCAAAAACTTAGTGTTTTTGCTATTAGAGGTATTACGGCTTTAAGCAGCAATAAATTGTCCACAGAGCCTGCTAAGTGGTCTGGTGATCCAATCACCATTCCACACGTGTCCTGACTGCTGGCAATCAGATGTCCCAGGCCTGCACATAAAATAAATAAATGAGTAAATAGATAAATCACGTTTTAAAAAAACATATATTCAAGATGAATTAGTTGCCTGTGTTAACCCAAGTTGGATTGCTGCTCTGGTTGCACGCTGTCAGGAGTCAGCAAAAGGTTTTCCTTTGCTCAGAGTTGGATTCCTCTGTAATCTGAGAAAGACTAAACCAAGTGGAATCGACTGAGTAGAGGGGAAAATTGTTTACAAGACGAAAGCTTTTTTACTTGATTAGTCTTCTAGTTAATTGCATCTGTTGCTAAATGAGGACTGAAAGATTTCAAAAGTATTGCAGCATATGTTAGGTTATACGGGGACCAGCGGGGCTTAATTTTGTATATAGCGTCGAGCATGTGCATAAGGGTTGGTTATACTGACTTACGGCTGTTATCAAACTTCCTGTCTCATGTTACACAGCTACGCTTTGAAGTTCCTTCATTAAGGAAATGTTCTCCAGAGCAGAGAACGTCAGGGCATTCTGAACGTCAGGAAACACCTTTTTACTGTCAGGGTGGTTGACCACTGCGCCGGGTTGCCCAGAGAGGCTGTGGAGTCTCCATCCATGGAGATGTTTAAAGTCCAACTAGACACGGTCCCGGGCCACCAGCTCTAGGTTGCCCTGCTTGAGCAGGTGGGGCGGAGCAAATGTTCTCCAGAGGTCCCTGGCAACCTCAACTA
Source organism: Aptenodytes forsteri (assembly GCF_000699145.1). Classification (NCBI taxonomy): domain Eukaryota; kingdom Metazoa; phylum Chordata; class Aves; order Sphenisciformes; family Spheniscidae; genus Aptenodytes; species Aptenodytes forsteri. The sequence continues at coordinate 728,142 of NW_008794212.1, forward strand.
CTCTGTGGAAATTTTATTGTGGTTATAATAGACAAGTGGTTTCTCTTTTAATGAAAGAAGTTGAGACTTGGGAAAAAAAAATTAAAAGAAAATTGACGCTATTGGGCATTTTGGCATAAGTTGATTCCAAAGGAAGTACATACATAGACACGTTCATTTGATTCTGACCTTACCATAAGCACAGTAATCTTTTTTTTAATTCATCTTTCCATAGTTAAAGTACTAAAATAAGAAAACAGCACTAATAAATGATACTGCATGGTTATACAGTTGAATAATGGGGGGGGGTGTGGTGTTAAAACCATAACTGGCATTTTTAGGGGCGTTGTCTTAAAGTTACCTTTAATTTGGCTTTTCAAAGTTTAGGGAGGTGGCTTAACTTTTCATAACCTATTAATGCTTATAATATCACACACTTCAATACTAATTTGTAATTTTATTTGTCTTTTCTAATCTTTAACTCATGGGATGATTACTGCTGTTGTTATTTTGGTACGATAGCAGTGAATTTCCCAAGTTTGGTGTATTTAGTCTTAAATACAATAATGCAGAGTAATCGTTACATGCCTGAAGTAGATAAATGCCTTCCCATGCAATGGCTCTGGTGCTTGTCTATTTGCTTTTAACAGCCGCTAATAAATTCATGTATTGTATGAAATGCACAATTTTACTTTGTGTCTTCCTAATAAATAAATACAATTTTGAAAAATCCTAAGTCTAGTTGAAACTAACGTGGCTTATGTACTGCTTTGTGGTGTTTTTCTTCAGATCCTTATTGACGATGGTGGTCATTGGTGGCATAAATATTGAAGAATATATCATTTACAGACAAGATCTTTGAAATTTGTTTCGTTCACAGAGCAAAGGTAAGTAAAATAATCTATATTATGCATTTGTGTATAAGTAATAAGTTAGATAGGTTTTGTCCTCAAAAATAACCATAATTGAACAGCAGCTGAAGTTCAGGAGCCTGGCTTCACTTCTAAGTTTTAACTTTTTTTAGTAAGTTTATTTATCCTACTAATGTGAAAAATAAACTGTATGGAAGGAGCTCGGTTTCTTTTCCTCCTTTTAGTTACAAGAATATGAGTCCTTAGCTTGTTTTTTCTGTATTTTATGCTATTCCTTATTCTTTCTCGCTAGTTTTTCGTACCATGAGGATGCTATTCCTTATTCTTTCTTTCTCGCTAGTTTTTCGTACCATGAGATCATTTGCAATATCTGTGTGTGATACTGATGATAACCAGGAATACCTTATATATCAAAATCCGAAGAGTAGTTGGGCATGGGGATTACGACTCAAAAACCCAAAAGTTATGTAGAAAAGAAATAGCCAGCAACACGCAAAGTAAAAGAGTGGTCAATCTCTTGAAGCTTTCTACAGGAGTTTAGAAATGCGACTTCTTTTTAATTAGATGTTAGAGACACGAATCTGATGTGCACTCTGCTCGTGCTATTTATTTTGAATGTGTGGACTTCTGATCAAGATAAATGTTGGACAGTCAGGAGAGTTTTGTTTGTGTATTATTTTTTTCTATTTTGAAACTAACTATATAAAACATTCTAGGTAATATGGGAAAAAAATCTTCTGTTATGGAAATGGAGCTAATTTTCCCACTCAGTATCTGCTGTTAATTTAATGTGTGGCAATATCTGAAGTTTAGTGATGATTATATGGCAGTAGATTTTTGGTTAGCTGTACAGCTCATCTATGAGCAAACCAATTAAGACATAATTTCAGAATATAATTGAACTCCTAATGGGGCACTTTAATTCACTAGAAATTTACATATTTGCCTGCCTTTGTTTTACTAGACAGGTCCAAAATGAGGGTACGGCTTCATTTTTGAACTTCTGAATACAGTGACTTCATCTGAAACTTTTCAAAATGAAGCATGTAAAATGCTGTTGAATAAGAGGATGGATAAGTTCATGAATAAGCTACTCAGTTCTCGGATCTGAACTTTGAATAGCTCTCATTAGCTGTTTATCTGAAGAATAAAACTCACTGTGTTGTCAGGATGCTATGGCCCTATTGATATTCTTTTCACCTGCAGCGCAACGCCGTGCGATGCAACACAGTGAAAACTGATCTACTTAGTACAAACTTTGTTCAGTGTTCAGAACTAAGTTACTTCCTTTAGGCATGTCTGGGCAGCCGTGATCTGCTGGGAAAGGGCTTTTTCTGCAGATCCCTATAACTGATTTTTCAAGCAGTATGAATAGAAAATTGTTGGAACTGCATAGTTAGCCCAGACCCAGCCTGATGGAGCACGTGGGCTGGGAGACACAAGGTTGCAGTTCTATCTTTCACTTCGGTGTTATGAAAATGAAGTACCTCATTTATGTAGTGTTTGTAATGCATTTCTGTTTTACTGCCCATTCAGTATCTTTTTACAGAAGTCAGAGCTCTCCTATGAAACTCTTTTTACTTTTTTGAGGTTTTTTTCATCCCGAGTTTAACAAGGGCACTAAAACGTTATGTTACTCGTGTATATCTCCATATGCAGTGGACACTGGCAGATGTATCTGGGCTAACGCAGCCCTGCTTCCGTCGGGTTTTGCATCGTTCTAGTTTTTCTCAGCTCCCAGATGATGCTGTAAGAGAACAGCAGATGGGAAAGAGTTAAAAAGTGCAGCACTCATAACTGAATTACATGACCTAAAATAAGGAAACAAACAGTAGCTGTTTGTTAGAGGAAAACTCAAATTAAGAAAGAAATTAAGGACAGAAGACCTTTTTCATTTAAAAGATAAACACTACTGAGCTGAGAGAGGTTATTTATACCTCTGTGATGTTGAGGTTAAATTTTTGTGTTTGTTTTGTTGTTACTGTTTCCTTCAAGGATAGACCCTTGTGTATGTTTTTATTTGTTCTAAAATGGGGACCTACAACATTCGGTTAAGGAAAACCAAATGTTTTGGGGGAGTAATTATCAAAGTTTGCATTTGGGTTAAGAAGAAACGTTTTTTGTATGTGAAAAACTGGGACAGGGAAAGTCTTTCTTTCTGTAAGGTTGATGTTTTACTGGTTATTTCCTTAAAGTTTTAATACGTACATGTGGATAAAGCTCAGAATGCTTCTATGAAATCCAAAAAAACATTTATCTCTCATTCTTGGCATCTCAGCTTTTATTTTGCACTCTTTTTGTCTACCGATACTAAAATGTTCACAGCTGTATAGGTATGTGCAGACACTGTTTCTATTCCATTTGATCTATTTTTAAATGCAAGAGCTTTTTGTATTTAATACGCATTACTGTGCTTGCAGTCTAATACTTCAAAACCTTAGTGACCTTGGTTCACCCACTTGTACCTTGTACATTATCATGCAGTCTTTAATTATATGATAACATGCTATTTTTCTCCCTTGAAGGAAATCCTTGCATTAAATAGATGGCATTTAATCATTATGCAGCTATCTAGTGTTTTTAATTGTTCGGTGTGTGGTTCCACATCTTCCGTACTCGTATAATTTTCAAACCTTGCTCTGCAGCTAGAATTAAGAATTTGCCTTTATGCTTTACCGTACCTTTTAGCAACAGGTTTTCTCTAAGACTTTCTGGCAAAACCCAATCTCTGAAGCCCAGGTTATTTTGCAGAAACATTTTCAGTTCTAGGAGCTTCCCTTGCCAGCTCTTTTGATGGGCTGCTGGGGTTTGTATACTTCTTACAGTAGTTGCAGAACTGGGGTATTCACTCCATGAAGATTCTTTCAAGCCAGAAAAGTGAGAGCAGTGATCCTCCATGAAAAGCGTAGGAATTGAAAGGGTTGTTGGCCTAGGCATCTTTGTTTGAAGTCACGATTTCATTCTTCTTGGTTCTCAGTTTCACATTCGGCCATTCTTACTTGTATCCTAGTTCCTTGTATGTCTCGTGTCCTGCATCTCTGTTTTCATTCTCCCTCATCCAAGTAATTTCTAATGTTAGCCGGTGTCTATTTCAAGTTCATTATCTGTTCTCACACAGTACCAGTCTTCCCTCATTTCACTTACTTTCCAGAATTACAGTTCTATTCTGGCTCCAGATTTGCACCCCTTTTTCTCAGGGTGAGTCTGCACAGATGGCTATTGAAGGTTGCACATCTTTCTACCCATGCTCTGAGCCAGCTGATGCAAGTCAACTTCAGTACAACAGCCTTGTGGCTACTTCGGCGTGACTGTGAAGTGCTACGGAGGAGCTAAGTCTGCCTCTGTGCTGTGCTAGCAAGGTTACACACAACCGTAATGCAAAGATCAGCTGTCTGCCAAATGGTGTCCTTGCTATAGTGTGTATGTACATTGAAATTGTGCATTTCCAAAACTGTATGTTTCAAAAAGCTTTAAATCGTGTATTAGAAAACAGTTTGGAATTTAGGGGTATTTTCAATATGCATATAGCAGTTTTAGCATAAACACTGGGTTTTCCTTATCCGTAAACTGAGATGGCACTTATTGATTTATATTATTTATTTCAGCGTGTGAAAGAAACCAGAACGATACGTTACAAGTCCTTATAATATTTTTTCTTGTTAATCACTTAGGGTGCAAAAATATATCCGAGAAATACAGCATTAATAAAATAGAAAACTGGTTATCCAGACTTAAGGAGGATGAGTGAGGTTTACATCTGTTTCTTGTGTTTTATCTTTTTAAACAGTACATGGAAAATTCTAGTAGCTGGATAGAATTTTATACTGTGCAATAAAGTGATAGACATGTTTAGTCCCCTGTGCCATCTCCAGCTGCAAGCCATGTAGTCTTTGAAACTTTCTGAACTGCGTAATTCTGGGACTCGTGATATATCGCTGCACAAAATCGGGCCTCTTACTATCCAAACTTCAGAATTTATAAGTCTGTTTAATTATACTGAAGTATATAACATATGACTTGGCGCTGCATACACAGTGCTTCTCTAAATAGTTTGTCTTAGAACTGTGTCATTACTGATGTTTTGGTTGTAGTTATTCTAAGACAGAGAAGGAACAGTGTCGTGTTACATCATTTTTCTCCCTAAAGCAGTCTGCAGTCCGGATTGACAGACAATTTTTCCTGAATTGTCATTAAAACCAAGGAGCCCAACTGTCTCTTCTGAAGCCGTAATGTTTTTCTGAGAACAGTCAATTTTCTGTCTCTCTCTCATCTTTTAATATGAAAGAGTTGGGTTTTTGTGAAATCCCAAGTTACTTTCTCTAGTGCACGATATAAACTAATTCTACCTTCTTAAATGTAATAAAGGGAAACCTACTTAATTTGAAAGTTCCTTTAAATCATTTCTGTAGAAGTATTTGGGGGGAAAAAAATATATTCCTATAATGTTGCTCTACAATATCACTACTTTTAGGTATATTTTAGAGTATGTTTTAAATATAATAGATTTGATAGGTTATTCTCTGCCTTAACTGAAAAGTTTGTACGTCTTCTGCTAAGTTTTTCACATTTCACCAGAGCAAGAAGTTTGTTTTCAATGGTCTCCATTTCTTTCCCAGCTGGTCCTTCTGAAACAATTTTCAAATAAAATGTGGGCTGACGTTTTGAACTTTTTCTTGAAGCAGATAGTGTCAATAAATACTGCAAACTACAAGGGCTTGCCATTTTGAAAAATTGGGACAGAAGGCACCCTGAAAAAAAAGTAAATATTCCCAACACATTTTTATTGTTACCAAATTAATCAAGCTCAGTGGTTTAACTGTAATTTTGAAGTTAAATATTTAAATAATGCAAAGATTTCTGATACTGTGCATCTTTCTTTAAAATTAATAACATCATAGCATAACTGTTGAAATTCACCTTTTAATATCTATTTTTTCTTAACAAAGCTAGGCATACATGCACACAGTTTCTGAATTAGTTGTCTAAGGCTTCATACAGTCACAGCAACCTGGATGTCTCCAGAAAGTTTTGGGGTTTTTTATTCTTTCAGTTCGTGATGTTAGAAAGTTTTACAAATAGTCATCCTTATGTTTTCCTGTAATACATCAAGAAATTTCTGTGAGGTAAAAGCCACATCATCTCTGGTTTTCCTTAAAGACCTGTGGGTTTAAAATAACAGGTAATAGAGCTACTGTAATTATTTGTTAATTACACAAAATATTTAAAGGAAGAATGTAGTAGATAAACTGAATTATTGTTTTCTGTTGTAACACCAAACCAAATTCAGATCTTCGATTTTTGTTTTTATAATTCCTTCTGAAAAAACAGTGCTCTAAAAAGAAGCTCAAGGGTAGCAAATTTAAAATTTAGCTGTTAAGGAAAACCTAGGAAACCATTGTTTTTCTTTACATGAAGATGGCCTGAAAGGTTGTGGAGGTTGGGTTTTTTTTCCGTTTTGCTATTTAATTTAGTTTTATTTTCCCCTTACTATAAATTCACATCTTTGGAGGCCCACTTTCATGACGAAATTCTATCAAAATGGTTAAGGAAAGTGAAAATATGAAAAAAGAGAGATGTCTGTGCTGTGGTTCATCAGCCAGTTGTTGATTTGGATAACTGGTGCTGGTGATTCTGACCAGTGGGTGCTTGTCCCAGATACAAGTGTCCCCACAGCAAAGGCCTGGCCAAGTTGGCTTTTCTCCTCGTTTCTGTCCTCGTTATAACGTGCGGGGAGAGGGTGCAGGAGCTTTCCTTGATTCTGTGTTGAGCTGTTTGCAGTTGTCTCCAGTTAAGCGAGAATTTGGTTCTGTAAAGGCAATGGTGGGAAGGGAAGAACTCTTGGCTCTCCCACGGCTTTGCATACAGCCCTGGTTTGAAATTGGCACATTCAGCTTGGGTCACCAGTACCAGGTCACATCTGATCTGGCCTGGTACCACCAGGAGCTGCAATTTTTATATTACAAGTATAGCCACAACAGTTTTCCTACAATGAGAAATAAGAGCTTTGAAATTAAACTAACTAATTCTTGCTTTTGTTGGTTTATCTTTAAACAAGGCATCGTCGTTTTTCAGATTCTTAACTTGCCTCTATCAGCATATCTCTGCTAAATGGAGATCCCTATCCCAGTTAGTTTCTGCCGATCCAGCTCAGTGAATCTCAAACATCTTTGTCTCTTCTCTTAGAAGGATCCCAGTTCAGTGAAATGCTGTTAAATTAAAACCAGTGATGCTTTTAAATTCAAGCTCACACAAAGTTTCTAAAGAAAAGAGCCACTCTTCCTCTGAAAACCTGTGGTGATACTGCAGAGCTGTCATTCAAAACAGAATGTTTATTTTTATTTTTTACCACATTCCTGAAAAATATTAATAAGAAATAAGATTTCTCACCAAGATGGTTCAGTAATTGCCACAGTTGGCTTTAACTTAGTCTCCCAAACTAAGATTACATCACTTCAAAGGATTCATTAAATTTCTTTTGGTTTTTATTCGCAGCGATTAAAAGTTTATAGGTACCATTCTGAGAGTGGGGGAAAAAATACTGGAGCTTAGGAAAAGGATAGGAAAAGGATAAATTTTCCATTTGAAAGGTATCACGAAAAGTTAAAATCTCTCATCTTTTTTGATCAGCTCCATCCCTCTGTTGAGTCCTTAATATGGAAACTAAAACTGTTTAGGACATAGATCCCAGCATTAATTTTACAAAGTAACTGTAATGTCTTCAAGATGCATGTTGTTTAGACGTTAGAAAACAAAATGCTATTATTTTTATACTATTGATACATAAATGGAAATGTTCATTGTTGAATCTTGTGTGTAATTTGGTAATAGTTTATGAGAAGGTAGCTACGTGACAGAATTCTCATTTAATTGCTGTCCTGACAAAGGGAACAAGAAATGGAGAAGGAAACCTGCCACAGATGCACCGTCAATAAAAGCAGAAGAACAAAAACTGTATAGTTTATATTATGTGTATTATAATGTAAATAATTCTAACACAGCGGTTTTGCTTATGCTACTAATTCTTGTTTGGAAGTTTTATACATTTTTCTAGCGTAGACGTTTATATTAGTTCAGGTATATATCTTTTTTTTCCCTTTAATTTTCTTTTTATCTCGAGCATAGTTGAAGTATTTGAGTGACAGCAAGTGACATTTTCGTAGGATAGATTCTGTAGGCAAATGAACAGTTGACAGTAGGCATAATGGCAGCCTGGAATAGTCTGACGTGTAGGTGTTCTGACTGGAAGATACTCTGTGTGTTGAATGAAGTTCTCATGTAGTAGCTTTCAGTTTGTATTGTATTCTCATGGTATAGAATTAAATATATACCCATGATATGTACACTTCAGATGATTTTTTTTTTTTACACAGTTTCGTCTCTTGAAGAAGAAATAGTATTACATAGTCTGAAAGGAAATTCAACAGATAGATACTGGCATTAGTCAAAGTCCTTGGGTTTTGCATTCTGTAGATGTGAAAGAGTGAGATGTCTGCCAAAGTGGATAAATACGGTGTATGTTCCCATACAACATCTCTGTAGTTAGTTAAGAACGACACAGAATAAAGGTCTTGATTTTTTTAGAAAGTAGAAGGGAGCACTTGGTAGTTATTTGCATGCCAACTTTTGGCCTCTCTATGGACTTATAACCCCGAAATATTCATATTCAAGCAATCTTGGTAAAGTTACCAAGTACCTTCTGTGTAATATGAAATTTCACAGCTGGAGAAAGTAAGAAAACTTTACCTGATTAAAGTTTAATGACAGTATTTCCATTGACTTGCAGAAGATTAGATAACTGCTGCTAGCTGAAAATCATGATGACTTCAACATTAACTTAGATGATACTAGTATATTATTTTGTCTGTACAGAAGGCTGATCAGTAGATCATTTTACTCAAATATCATTTGAACTGTTATAATACCATTTAAAGTGTAAAAATCTTAGTAAACAGTCTTTAACTGTTCTATAAACAAATTTATGCACGTGCCTTGATCAAGTTAATACTTATTAAAATTGGTTCTGATCTTTGCAAAACAATTATTTGGAACCGGTGATGCTAGAGAAAAGCACTGTTGTTCCTGCAAAGGGGCATTTTAAAACACATTGCAAATTCATTCATATTATGAAACTGCAAAACGTGTATCTTCCAGTGAGGCAAGTTAGCAAATCGCTGATTTAGATGATATTACTTCAAAAATGCCACATTACCAATATTTAGCTGATTTCGCCATCTGTCACGAATAATATTAAGTCTGTGTGATACCTTATCTGTATACCTGAAATCCTGTAAAAATCAGTTAGTTTACAGTGTCAAAGATTGAGAAGAGTAAAAACTGAGCCAGGCACCTTCCTCAGCGTGATGGTATAAAATTTGGTGGTTACTACCAAATGTTTCTGTAATTCAATTGGTTTTGTCTGTTTGCTTCGTACTTAAAAGACTTCTTTCTAATATCCTTTCAGTGGAAATTATTATGAGGAAGTAGTACATACATAAAAATGATGATTTTCATGATTTTTCTTAAATTGGATTTTGTTGATTATCTAAAATTTGAAATACATTTCAAATCTCTAAAAATAGGTATGCTATTTCAAATGGCTAAACAAATTCACCTTTTGCCTACCCTTTAAGACGGTGGGAGTACCATCCTAAACACACCTATTTTTATTTAGTCCCTTTTCTTAAAAAAAGCAGAGCCTTGTCTTCACAATGTGAGCAGAATATTGACATTTTGTTTTGGCAGCACTGAAGATCTTGTAAAATGGTGGCTTTTTTGCCCTGCTGGGACATAAGAAAGATCTTTCTAGGTTCTCATTAGCAAAATTGGGTCACTGCTTAGGATGATCTACTGGTACATTTTACCAAAAAGCTTGTCATTCCCAGTTTAACTGAAGAAAAATAAGATAAATGTCCACTGTAACAACTGTGTGGGTCTCTGTCATTCAGCTGTAAGATAACACTGTTTTGAAATCCTCTCTCTCATGTGAAAGGACATGTCACTGGTTTGACACAGATGTTTCCAAATGAGGTTCAATGCCCTCAGACTAGATTATCACGATTGTCCCATCTAAACATATAAAATTACGCATTCTTTATGAATAGTTTTGATTTGGGCTACAGGATTGCAAAGCTAAAATTCCATCTGAGACAGTAGAAGATGGTTTATAATTACAAATGAACCAGCCTGGCTGCAGCTGCAGGGAGGGGGTAGGGAACAAGCTGATGAGACTGAGACGGCAAGGTCCAGAGATCTAGACCACACACCGCATCAGATGGTGCTTATTTGGGAAGCAGGGTGAAGGGAGACAAGCTGCATTTCCCATAGCTGCCGCCTCTTTCCCCGGTGAAGCAGACTCTACGAACGCATGCTTAATGCACAAAGATATATTTAAGTCCTTTTGCAAAAGAGTAAAGTGCAGCTGATCAATGATAAAATGCTTTCAAATTAGAAATGCTTGTTGTAAAAGCATATCTCCGAGTGAAGATGGGAGTGGTGCCTTCAATTGGACATAGATTCTTCAGTTGTGTCTTCCATCTTTATATCTACTCTGCTTATTTTACTTTCCTGCCCAAGACAAGTCTGGTGTTTTTTTTTTTTTTCTGAGCATGTAAGGGAGAGTAAGGGAATTTAAAAACCCAGAGGCCAGAAGAGACCACAATGACTGTTTTCTGGCTTCCTCCAGCATGCAGACTACCACTTTTTGCAGAACCTGGATTAAAGCTCACCTATTTGAAAGCTGCCCTGATCTTGTTTCGAAGCCTGGAAGTGATAGTGAGTGATTTCACCTAAAAAAAGTTTCCATATTTAATTACCTGTAATAGTAAGAAACAGCTTTTATATAAAATTAATACTGCTCTACCTTTCATCTGGAAGGACTTAAATATTTTCTCTTTGTTTATACATACTAAATCTTTCATAACTGTATTGTTGCTTGTTGTTGTTACCGTGTGGTACACTTTCTTCATCTCCCTTAGCTGTACATGTGCTTTAGCGTTTTCTTACGCTATTTGCAAAAAGAAAAAATGATGCCAATTGGGTAAAGTTTGTGAAAGCCATTTATGTGAAAATGATCCGCCAAACAGTGTGCTAAGAAGCCCAGCTTAGCATACTTTTGCTGTGGCTCTCTAGCATAAAATTGGTCCATAGCATACTAAGTCTGCAGCTATACTACTGACATGCCTTATTGCTTTATCCCTTAAATTGCTGATAGAAACAACGTGGTAGATCTTAAATAGAATTTAGAGATTTTTTGGAGGGTAAAACATTTATTAAGGCTAGTGCTGCCCCAAATATATAGTGAAACACAAAATTCTGTGATAGGGAAAAATTGCATTGCTGTACATTTAGAGCCTACACTCCAGGTACAGACTTCGCCAGAATCCCTCGGTGCTCTGTGACAGGCACGGTCTGTCCTTTCCTCTTATTGAGCTCTTTTGGAGGAGCAGCTAAAGCCGTAAGTGACTTTTGGGTTCAGTTCGGGGGGATTACATTTCTGACTGGAAAGAAAGAAGGGTCTGACTTCCTCCTCCATGATCAATTCCTAAATCCAGAACTAAGTATATAAGAAGCTAAAACCAGTTTAGCCGCTCAGCCTGGGAACTGAACTCAGTGGCATTGCTGGCAAGTGGGCTGAAGGGAAGGGAGGCAAGGAGAGGTTGGAAGGGACTATAGGTTCTTCCTTGTGTGTTGGAATAGCAGGGCTATGTTCCTTAGAGTAAGTTTTAGCTTAGATTCAAGTTCATACAATATTTACGATAATGGGATGTATTCACTGAAAGGGAGGGGAAAAAAAAACCCCCATACAAAATATCTACTGGACTGACACAACAGTGAATTATTTGTTTAGGTAGAAATAGAAATTTATAAAACATGAATCTAGGATTGAACTATATGTTTTAGCATTGAACTAAGTGTGGTCATTTAGTGATGATTAAAAGGTGATTTTAAAGCAGACAGATTTGAGGATATGCTCATTGTTCATACGCAATTACTGAAGTCTGAGTTAGGTTCTGGCTCTGTGGAAGAACTGAAAAAGCATTGCAGTTACGTTCACAAAGTGCCGTGCTGTATTGATTGAAGTGTGTTTCATTGCTACATTTTGGATAGGCATCACATTTGAGATACCTGGCCCTTCTTCCGGATTTGACACATTTAGGTATTTTTGCAGCATGTTTTGCAATATGAGCTCTAGGCTACAGATTCTGTAACAGTTAAATTTTTTCTTATCTGTCCTTGAACTCATCTAGTATTTTGTCCCATCTAAAAACGGTTCATCGGCAACATCAGGGAATGCTGTCTGAATGCTGAAGCCATCTCTGTCATTCATTTTCATGATTCTTTTGCTCCAATAAAAGGTAAAAAATAACGATTTTTGGAGGAGTATTGAAGATGTTTCTAAAGAGGTTCTCTTGTGAAGATTTTTCTAGAGAAACTAAACATGGATTATTTTTTAGTAGATTTTTCCATAACTTCTGCAACTTGGTGATTTAAGTTCAATAAATTACTAGATTCAGGGTTTGGCCAACAAATGTAAATGGTGGGGTAACCTCTGACGCATCTGGATTTGTCCAAATCTATGTTGTATGCATTTGTCATGTACTCCTCAAAGTTCTCTGCTCTGTGTCTGCTGAAGGAAAGCTCTCCAGAAATTGGTGTCTGACCATGCAGTTGCCCCCATGAGATCTTTAAAGACTGCGCAGACAGTCCTTTGCCCCTGGGTACTTAAAGCACACATTTTCAGGTGGGTTCCACTTACCTGACTTCGTGCACTGCTTCCTCCTGACCAGTTGCCCCGTGGAGGCAGCGTGCCCTGAGCTTGTCCTTGTCTACTGCAGTTCAAGGCTTGGCAGTAAAACAAAATACAGAAGTATTTCTGAAAGCCCAAAGCGGAGAACGCTGAGTTAATACTTTCAAGCCTTGGAAGCAAAAGAGTACAATAAAAACACAAACCTAATCTGTGCTTCTAAAGAAAATATGCTAAAATAGCTAAAAACGTCCTACACCTTCAAGGCAGTCTTTGAACATTAGAAGAACTTGCATTTTACCCAATTTTCCCTCGCTTCACCCTCAAATACATGATCTTGGTGTAGTTTCAAATGCAAATGTTGCTGAGCTCTAGAGCCTGTATGCTTTTTACCTTTGACATTTCATAACTACTTAATAAAGAATGGTAGGGCTAGCTGTCTACCTAATTAGGTTGATTTAATTTTTTAACACTCAGTTTTCGATAGATGTCTCATATGATATCTTTGGATGTATTTTGACAAGAGTACAAGATTTAAGGCCTTTGGCCAGACCTTTTCAGGAACCAAACTGTCTCTTCATCTGTTGTTGTTTCAGTGGTTCATGCGTACAAGTCCAAAAATGGCTTTAGAGATTTGGGATGCAGGAGGAGAGCTTTCCTGCATGTCTGTTAATTTATTCTGTTAATTTACTCTGATCCGTATTGGTGCCAGGAAAAAAAAAAAAAAACCCTGATGACTCACCAGGAGAAGGTTTCCATTCTGTGTGAAGTACTGTTTGGATGTTTTACTAGTGCGGTGAGTGTAACATTTGATAGTAGGACATCAGCAGCTAGTGCTTTTGTGATGGACACTCGCATGGCGTGGGCGGTGGTTCTCAATGCTTCAAGTCCCAGATTATGCCGAGGCTTTTGACAGAAACTGCATGTTGCCATTGTGCAGTATATCGGTGTGTATCCAGGAGGAGATAAAACTGAGTAAATCAGCTTGGGAAAACTTATACTCATTAGGTGTTTAAAAAATACCAGGTTTTGCAGCATTCCAAAGGATACTTGCAGAAAGAAGCTTAATAGCTGATAACTTCACCCCGTTAAAGGTAGGGTACCTCAACAGTTGGGTATCCATAGGTCATGCACGGGACAATTAGGGAGGCAGGAGGAAGCGTCACACAATGGGCTACAGGACTCTGAGACCTGCCCAATAGTAACAGCACACGGTGAGTTTTACATAATATATGGGACGCTAAAGCAAGGTGATGACTAAGTTAAAAGTAATAAATGTTCAGCTCGTTTTGCACAGTTTGAAGAATTGTTTCCTATGCTAAAGGAGGTGGGGCTGGCAGCAGGGAGAGCGGGGGGGAGATGGAATGAGCTCTTACTAAGGAGCGTAGAGAAATCTGATGTATTACATAGGCACTTATAAAATATTTTACGTTAGCATCATACGCTGTCAGTTCTTGTTGCTTTCATAATTTCATCCTGCTTTCCCATTTTGTAAACTATTTATGCTTAACATGTTTCTGTTGAAATAGAATTAATATTCCAGAAAGCTATCTGATAACTGTTAGCATGCACCTGAACAGCACTATCACTTTTTGCGCAAAAAATGGAAGAATATGTTTAGCATTGCTGTTAAACCAAAAGATACCAAAAATAAACTGGATGCCTGTTGCTTTTTGTCCCTTCTGAAAAACAAAAGCTAAGCCCAGAGTTTTGTTATATCCCTGGCATTTTATTAAATCAAAAAATATAATCACTACTTAATAAAACAAAAAAAGGAAATTCAGAGAATGTGTAAGTTGATGATTAGAAAACAAAAAAAGCTCCTGTTGAACAGCATCAGGCATCTGAGGTTGCCCAGACATGCAAAGTGCAGATAGTTTGTCCTTGATGCAGTCGCTTGGCTTTCTGTGTGCACTGAGGTGTATGAAACTGCTGGGAAGTACTGTCCATCCTCAGGGAGAGCAGTGAAGGAGAGGTGTCTTCAGGGACTGGGAGAGGGGAGCGAGTCCTTGTATCCCATGTTCACAGTTCAATCTCAAGATCAGGATTTGTCTGCAGAGATGATCTTGGATGCAGCAGGCATCTGTGGTTTAAGAGGACAAAAAGCTGGTCCCTCTCATATCCAAAATATGTGCGTGTCTTTGTACAGTACTCACAGTTCTCTCTCATAGGTTCACATGCTTCTTTCTCTCTCTCTTTCATCATTTTCGAAGAACGGTATTTTTAAATCACTGTTCTTTGGCTAGGTTTTTGGTTGGGCAGGGGTGCAGATCATTTGGTCTCAGCCGTAAATTTGATCAACACCTCAAAATCATTTGGATTGGAAAAGACCTTTAAGATCATCGAGCCCAACCGTAAACTGAACACTGCCAAGTCCACCGCTAAACCATGTCCCTAAGTGCCACTTCTACAAGTCTTTCAAATACCTCCAGGGATGGTGACTCAACCACTTCCCAGGGCAGCTCTCGTAGTGCTTCAACTTCACTCCAGGGTGCTGGTGGCTGAAAGCAGCCATCAGCTTTTGAGAGAAGGGGAGCGCTACCTTGTGAAGGCTCAGCTCTCAGCAGTGGTCTGAGAGCTCTGAGCCGCCAGACTGGGGAGCCTGGGGAGGCAGAGAGAGAGGTGAAAGAGGTTTTGAAATCTTGTGTACTTTCCAGTACAGGAAGCAGAATGATGCTGTCTGTCCAGCCAACAGAAAGAAATGTTGTGCTTTGCCATGGAGAAATCCTGGGGTATCCGTCCTTATGGTGTGTATGGGACAGAGAGGAGAGGATGCACACCGCCTCTAGGAAGTCCTGTTACACTTTTCAGTGATTTGAAAGAGAGAAAGTCACTTTAGTATATAGTGGAAAGAGAAAATAAGCCTTGCTCTAGGGTTCTGGAAATCAAGTGGTTAATACTACAAGAAATCTTTATGATCCTCTTGTAAATCTTGCTTAATTAAAGGGAATATAGCAATTTTAAATCAGCTGTCCCAGGAAATCAACACTGGTTTTAAATGTGTGCAAGCTGAAAACAATCTATGCCAGAACTTCTTGTGCTAGTGCCAGCTAAAAAGAAGAACGAAAGAAAGAATCAAATTGATAGGTTTCAAAGTTGGTAATTGTGCTTAAGTGCTATGCCCGTAAATCACTGAATAACTTTTCCGTTGATATAACAGTTACTGTATGTAAATGTACATACAGTGCCTTTGCAATAATACAAAATACCTGAAATCCTGAGTTCCTTGCTAAGCTTGCAGCGTTGCGGTTGCTAAAATACAACCTGATGTAATGTATTGCCATGTGGCTTAACCTGAGACGATTCCAGAAATGTGCTGCCATGGAGAAATCCTGGGGTATCCGTCCTTATGGTGTGTATGGGACAGAGAGGAGAGGATGCACACCGCCTCTAGGAAGTCCTGTTACACTTTTCAGTGATTTGAAAGAGAGAAAGTCACTTTAGTATATAGTGGAAAGAGAAAATAAGCCTTGCTCTAGGGTTCTGGAAATCAAGTGGTTAATACTACAAGAAATCTTTATGATCCTCTTGTAAATCTTGCTTAATTAAAGGGAATATAGCAATTTTAAATCAGCTGTCCCAGGAAATCAACACTGGTTTTAAATGTGTGCAAGCTGAAAACAATCTATGCCAGAACTTCTTGTGCTAGTGCCAGCTAAAAAGAAGAACGAAAGAAAGAATCAAATTGATAGGTTTCAAAGTTGGTAATTGTGCTTAAGTGCTATGCCCGTAAATCACTGAATAACTTTTCCGTTGATATAACAGTTACTGTATGTAAATGTACATACAGTGCCTTTGCAATAATACAAAATACCTGAAATCCTGAGTTCCTTGCTAAGCTTGCAGCGTTGCGGTTGCTAAAATACAACCTGATGTAATGTATTGCCATGTGGCTTAACCTGAGACGATTCCATGAATGTCAAATAATATAATGCTAAGGATATTCCAAATTCATTGAAAACATGATGTCAGTATGTGTGACCTAAACTCCAGAGTAGCATAATGTGTTAAATTATCCTGCTATAGTTCCAAAAAGCTTCATGGATTAAGTTTTTAAAAAGTGCTACTCTGTAATAGTGGGAAATAAAAAAAAATTAAAAAAAATAAAAAATTCTACCTCTTCAGCTTTTTGGTTTACCTTAGCTCCTCCAAACTCCCGTATCTCAAACTGTCTTTATAGTGTGACCGTCCCTGCCTGTGTCTGTAGTCATTCGGGGCAAAGAAAATCTTTGCTCTGAAGGTGTGTTGGATCTACTTCTCGGTATGACTCTTGACACCTAGTTGCATACTCCATGTCATCTTTCACTGCTGATCGCAGAAAAATTTGAAAGCAAAGATTAAAATCAACTTATATTCCTTTTTATTGGTTTTATGTGTTAGTCTTCTCTACTCATAAATGGCATCTGGAAAGCATGCTACAAAAACGCATTTCTATCAAACATATTGGCATAATTTATACAGAGATGGTAAATAGTCTGCGATTAGTAAAGCTCAGGACTGTGGGGTTCAATGAGTTTAGAAAACTACTGTGAAATCTGGCGGCTTTGAAAGATTTGTGCCCTTCAACTCTTGAACGTAAATTTAGTGTGTTCATTTTTGTGACCTGTGCCGCAAGGGCGCAGGCTACCATTCAGTGTGTGATTGCACCGAATTTGGAGTTTGCTCTGGGACTTGTATTTGGACTAAGACAATGAATAAAATTGATAAAGCAGAAAGGATAGTTTACTCTGTGCTGTCAAATTAACTCTGCCGCAAAATGACTTGGTTACATCAAGTGGGAAGAAATACTGATAGAAAATATTTCGGTACATGGGTATAATAATAGTTCTTGATGATAATACAAGGAATGTTAGGGTAGAGTATTATTTCCGTGCAGGCGAATTTGTATTTTCTGTATTTAAGGTTTCTTTGGAAGAATAAAACAGAGGTCTATTTAAAGAAAAACCTTGTTTTAAACTGCTCATTTTTATCTGCTGCCTAAAATACTTGAAGGTGCTGAAGTACAAACTTTTTTTACCCCACTGTATTTACATAGCGTACTTAGTTGGGCTGACCTACAGCAGTTACAGACAACTGATTTGACTTTTTCCACTTACTACAGTTCCGTGTATGTTTTCGGATCAATTCCTACCTTGAGTAAATTTACACTGCTTTGTTGTGAAGCCTTCATACGCAAGATGAGGATCTAGCTGCATGAGTAGATTCTTAATTTTGGTAGTTTAGCAGAGGACACGTTTATAGTTCAAAAAATAAATAATTCAGAAGCCTGTATCTGGTTTGTGTTGACTATTTGGAACCCTACTTAAAAATTACTAATGCAGTAATTTCACTTAGTAGCAGCTAACTATTACCTACGTGAACTTCTACAGCATTACAACTTTTTTAGTAATGTTCATATTCTGTATCGTGGCTTGGTTAGGCATTTCACATTATAACAACACATTTCAAGGTTAATTTTAATAGTGCTTGTGCCGGCTCTTTGAAAGTACATCAGGCTTGCTTTCTAAATCTCCTCTGAAACTCTTGTTTTGTGTGTAAGGTGAGTCACTTTCTCTTGCACCAAAACTTTAGATGAGATACATGTTACTGGAAGTACTCAAGAACGTAACTCTCAAAAAGATTGTAGCTACTGGAGTTGAGGAAAGACTTGAACGCTGTTATTCGTACCTGCTAACGCAGAATGTCAGGAAGAGTATACTGACGTATTCCTCATTTAATGTGTTATGAGGCTACCAGACACTTTGGATGCCATAGAGCAGAAAACTCTTTCAGTTAGGAGGAAAGTTACGTTCATTTCACTTGCATTCAAGCCAGCAGTTCTACTGGAAAAAGCTGTTTTCTTTAATGGGTGGCTCAAGAATGGGCATGATAAAAGTGATGAAGCCATAGCTGATGCTCTTTGGGTTTTTTTAAGCCGTATCATCATAAACACATGCTAACCTATGGTCTAAGATGTATTCTGGGGTTGTTAGGTAAACATTAGGTAATGCTTCTTAAATATTTCATCTCATATAGCACGATAAGGGAAATATTTTGTGCAACTACTTAGTATCTTATCACTAAAGATTGGGGTGTTAAACTAGCCACATTAGGTTGCAGAGATCTCGGTTCACTGAGAATTCAAGGCATTCTCATCTGTTTTTCAGGCCATCTTGACATTTTAAAAAAATTCTTATTGCCCAAACTTTAAATTTTTCCATCTGTTCTCTGAAATTGAGCAGTAGCTAAAATAGGTATTTCCTAACGCATCAGTGCACATTGCCGTTTTATGTAATACCTTAATTTTGTGTCTTTATGTATGGTATGACCATGTTTTTGTTGACATCCTCTTACATTAAGATGAGACTGCAAGTCTTGAGTTCCTCAGGTGAGGGTCCTGTTCATCGCACTTGTTGATCATCTTGTTAATCCAAAGTGATGGTGAAGGAGTAGAATTTTACACGGTTATTTTAGGTCCCAACTTTCGTTTACATGTTTCCACATTCGCACGTTCAAAAAAGCTGACTGAAAATTTCCTCATTGGCATAAATACTTACTGCCATCCGTTGAAAAATATTTTATAAATCTAACCAAATTCTTTGTGTATGCAATTACTTTCAGCCATGGGTGCTTTTTGAAGGCAGTGGAATGATTCAGTTACTTTGTCAGGCATGCACCTGGTTGGTTTGGATGAGTTTTTAGTAGTTCAAGCTCGAAAATACCGATATATAGGGGAGGCTGTCTCAAGGAGCATCAACTTTACATGTGTTGTAAGGTAAGGAAGAAGTATCTACATGAAGTACATTTCCAGACATCTATAGATTCTGTTTTCCCGATGAGGGAGACAGGCCATAGGGCCCAGTCGGTGGCTTAAGTTCCACCTGCCGTACTCTGCTGTCTCGCCACTCTGCTCCCCGCAAGGCTTTAGGTCCAGGCAGTTGGCAGATCAGGCAGTCCAAATAGCTGGACCTGGCATGTTTGGCTTATAACCCGTCAGACCAAGGCCACTGAGCACCGCTTCCAAAAATTTGGGAAGTGTACTTTTACAGCTGTACTCTTACAGCGCTTTGGTCCTTAGGCTTCAGCTCACCGTTAGAATCTCAGCGCTTGGTTTGAATAGAAATCTTTTTATCTACCAGATCAGTAGTTGCCAGGGGATCTGATTGTCCCATCAATTTCAATCGAGCGTAATTCAGTAGGAATTTAAAGTTTTTCTCCTTGAATGGATGTCTCGGTACTCTCTTTGGGAAATGAATTCTGTCATCTGGAAGCTCCCATTAACTCCTTCCTACCAGCCGCCATACCTTTGAATCAGAGAAGTTTGCAAGTACGGAAGAGGAAGCAAAAGCTTCAGGGGTCAGAAACTTTCTCTTCTATTAAGCCTAAATCCAGATAGTGTAAAAACATGCTAAGAATGGAGGAACTGGGACACTTATGGTTTCTGTGAAGAAGGAAAAAATCCAGTAGTTAAATTAGACCAGTTGACACCATGTAATTCACTGTTCTTAGATCCATACAGAATTGTAAGGCTATGCTGCTATTACACTTACATTTTTTAATTATTAAATTAAGATAACTTGCAAAGCATTTAAAAGTGTTTAACTTCTTGTTAATGACTGGAGGCCTTAAAAAATTTAAGTCTTTTGCATTGTATATTAGAAGTTTCTTTGGCTTGAAAGGGGTTTTTTTTGGTGGTAGAGAAAATTTTACATGAAATCTTATAATAAAAAAAACAAACTTACATGTAACCAAGTTGTCTGTTGACTATTACTGAGTCTTGTTCTCGGATCCTTCTTCTGTGTGCTCTGCTGATGTGAAAAGCTGGCTAACATGAAGCTAACAAAATTTGTTTGTTAGCTGCTCTAATGCATGAAATACTTTTCTTGATCTCTGTATGACAGCATTAATACAGCTATTCATTGAATTGCTTCCCGAAAAGCATTTTAGAAGTAAGAAACCTAACGCACTTCATATTTTGAATTTACATCGTAGATTTTGGAATGTAACAAACTTAGAGAAAAGAGTTAAATCTGGGTTGTTTTTTTTTAAAGGATTTGTTGTTGTTGCAATAGCTTTCCATCTTCAGTCCTTCAACGTGTATTTGTGTATTTAACTTAAAAAAACTGGTTTTTACCTTCTCCTATTATTGATTTACTGTCAAACACCTTGACAATTTTAAATGCTTGCTTTTACTGTCCCCTCTTTTTCTTGTCTAATAATGCTTATAGAGCAGACGTGGGATAAAAAATTGCATCTAGGTTTGTGGAAGTCTTGAGGGGGAGTGGAGTGTGTTTTCATGGGGGGATTGCTAAGGCAATTCTTTCTAGATTTGTTTTCATCTTCTTCCCCCAGAAGCTATTCGGTTATCTAAATAAACCAAAGGGATAGTAAATTTATGATGCTGTGTAATAAGTTTTTTCTGAAAAATTATTACAAGTTTTTAATGATGTGATGTTTCCTCTGTTTTTTTTTCATTTGCAGTTTGACTAGCTGTCACTTTGTCATACGTTGGCACCCTTAACTTTTAGCTTGGGAACCCACCTTGTTCTTTCCTGTTGGTGAATTGCTCAGAGTAAAAACAACATAAAATTCTATCAAATAAAAATTATCACTTCTGTTTTGCATAATAAAGTGTGCAAACCACACCAATAAACCAATTACAAGCCTCTGTCCACTCATTATTCCTGAGCCTGCATAATTCTGTATTGCAAAGGTACCGCATTAAAATAGGAATTGGAAGATATAAAACTTTTTATTTGTAGTGATCTGCAAATGGAAAAAAGTTACAAACCAGTCAAACAGCTGGTTTTGAGTGCAAAGGTATCGGTGGCCATTTATGCAGTGATCTGGGAATTACTCTTTTTTTCCCCCGGTGATTAAGAACTATGTTGCAAAGGTGCTTATTGCCTCCCCGGTAGCTTTACACCGACACTCTTTCACTATTGCAAATGCTGAGTAGATGCTTGAGTATCTTTGTTAGGATATTGAACTAAGTATCAGAATCTAATTAACTTACTGCTATCGGATGACTGTTATGATCAACTTGCTGTAGGAGATGTTTAATGTAATCCTTTGTCTGTGTCAGCTGTAGCTAATACTGCAATCATCGCCACTGAATTTTATATTTTTTTCCAATCACAAACTGCTGCAATGAGACAGCCTGCCAGAAAGTGAGGATGGCCTGGTGTGGCAGAAAACACCACTGATGCCCAAGTCCCAAGGCAGCCCTACCTGCTACCTCCCTAAAACTCTTACATTAGTACTTACAACCTCCCAGCTCACTGAATACAGCGGGATGGCATCCTGCTTTAGGAAATAGGCTTGGTTTTGGTCATCCTGATTTTTGCGACGTCAGGAAATCCGACCAGTGACCCAGGCTAAGTCTGCCAGAGAGACCGTTGTGGATTGCTTGGTCATTTGCTTGGAAATACTCTCTCCTGGGGCTGAAATCTTACCTCTAGGGAGTGGGTTCTTAATGGTGATGGGGAGATGGCCACGGGAAGGCAGTGGGACTGCTGAGGTGCAGCCCGGGTTCTTAATGGTGACGGGGAGATGGCCACAGGAAGGCAGTGGGACTGCTGAGGTGCAGCCTGCTGCTAGGGAGAGCAGTTCCCTAGTGCCAGCCTGGAAGGAAGCAAGGAATAGGTGTGGATTAGGAGAACTGTCCTCGTTCTCGCTTTACATGCATAAACTACCAGCTTAGGTATTTGTCTGTTTTTACGCTTTTAACTGAAGAAAGTCTTAAGTGACTAGAAATGCTTCCATATCCATCGCTTGCTTAAACTAGCCTATGACCATACCCGTCAGTGATGTTCTCCGCCAGCTGCAGCTCCCTCTAGTTAGCTCTAGCGTTATCAACAGCCTCCCTGGAGGAAGGTGCGTGCTTTCCTTATTGTGCTTCTCTAGCCTGGGTGAGGGCTGAGGAAATACACTGGGACAAGTTTTCCCCTGATAAGACTTCACGGAGAGATACTAAAGAAATGGAGAATCATATGTGGGGGATGAGTAGCAAGAGAGAGTAAGTTCAGCTGGTATGAGGGTCAGATATGCTACCGTGTTTAGGAGAGGACTTGAGCAGGAGATGAGGAGGAGTTCCAGGACTGTACTAAGGGCAGGTTTTCTACTTGATACGTGGGGGGGGATTAGATCCAAGAGCAAAAGTGTGGTGAGGAGACAAAAAGGTGGAGGAGCAAGAGGGGTTGTTGGCGAGAGAGTGCAGGAACCAGCTTTCCAGCAAAAGCCCTGAAGGCATCACGGCTGCTTCTGCCAGAGGGGAAGAAGGGGAGACATGCAAGAGGGTTTGTGCTTTACTCCTATGTCAGAAACAAAGGAGAGGAACTGAGGTATACCCACCGAGCTCGATGAGTTCGCTAGACATCCCTTCCATCGTGTGCTCGAGAGCATGGTTTTCATGGCCTGCCCAGCACGGCGTTCTCTGAGTCGGAAGCTGGAAGGATTCTGGCAGGTTTGCAGTGCTGACTGCTGACCCGCTCTGCAGAAACCTTTCTGAGGGCAGTCCAGAGTTTGGACTTTTATGAATGGCTTTCTCATTGACCTTAGGATGTTTCTGTGCACTGCAGTCGTAGGCTATTGTCAAATCACTTTTCCATGGATAAAAAGTTAAAAAATTTTGCTTTAGTAGTAATCAGATTAAAATTATGTTTTCCTCTTGCCATCTTTCTGTGCCTTTTTATTTGATTCTTGGATTAGGATTTTTTTTTTATTATTTTGTGTAATTACATAATGTGCATATTGTATATTTATATAGAGTATTATATAGATATTAATATTTTTAGATTTCAGTACGGATTGGTGTTCAAAATGTGGTTTCAGGGAAAATTTGCGCTGTCAAATTCTGCAGTGAGGATAATTATTTTTATGATCATAGCGGTGGCCAGAACAATACATGATGTATGTATCAATAATTGCCCAACATCACCATAAAGCTTCCAAATTAGTAAATACATTAAGACATCGTGAGGTCTTAGATATGTTTATATGTTAACTATTGTCTGAGGCATTTTTCTCATCTCTGGCCTTTTCACAAACTCATAAGGCTTCAGAAAACCTTGCAACAAAGAAGTGAGTTTTATTAGCCTTTTAAGAGGATGGGTACTTTTTTGTCCCCCCAATGACATTTGGTACGTTTGTCATTAAAGCAGCTTAATGTTATTTCACGTGTCTGTCTGGTTTTATGCTACTTGCAGCAGGAGATACATATTTTTAAAAATCAGAGGAATGTTTGATGACTTAGTACCATAGTACTTAGAAATACCTTAAAAACAGACTTCATAAAATCTATCGAAGCTTTCTGAAAAATCGTTTGATCCTAGGCTAAATTTTTAGAGAATTTTGATCTCTATCTATGAAGAAATAAGATGGATATTTTTAAAATGATCAAACAGATTCAAATAGTAGGGCATTTTATATAAATATAGACTCAGTAGTGATCCAATGTGAATTATATTAAACTCGGTGGGAAACCATCTATTAACCTTAGCAAGAATAGAATTAGAATTCCAGAAACTGAATCCTGCTTTAGGAGTCCTGTGTCAGGGGATTATTAAAATACCATCCTGATACTTTATGAATGAATTGGACAATTAGTAGTACTAATTAGTAGCAACGTCAGTTTGAAAGAACTACTTAGAGGAAGCGCAATGATGAATGTTTCTCGCCGGTGAAGGAGGCAGCCTTCAGCAGGCATCATGGTACGTGCTGCGTAGTGAAATGAAATTCCTTCGCTATGTAAATTTATTGTGAACTTTCCCAGCCTTTCCAGTTTCAGGCGGGATAACTGCTGTAGTACACACTGTCCAGGCTTTTCTGTAGCACCACAACATTTAACACCTTGTAAAGCGCTGTGGAGATACTAAGTAATGAAATCTGTGTGTATGACGACTTTGGTTATCATTTTACTGGGAGATTAACACCCTCTAGGCATAGAGGGATGATAGAAGCAAAGAATATGGAAAGTGTGAGTGCTACAGTGATGAAGTCGCTCACATCACTAAATAAGCAAAGAGTAAAATTCGACATTAAAACCATTGGCTCTGCAGTCAGTGGTGGTGAAAGCTATTCCCTGACCTTCCTTAAGGTAATTCCTCTTTAAAAAGCTTAGTGATGAGAGGATTGTGAAGCAACAATCTTTTTTTTTTTTTTCTTTCCTTTTTCTCTTAGTTTCTTTGAGTTTCCAATTATCTCATACCTGAGCAGTAACAACGAAAAAAATATTTATATGTGGCGGTGTTCGTGTACCTGGGTGGGTTGATTTCTTTCTATGTGAACTTCAGATGTACAACATAATATTTCAGATTTAGGAGAAAACAGATTTCTCTGACACCAGCATTGGTTGTAGCCTGAGTCCAGGCCAGAAGAAAATTGATGCAAAGAGTCTGTGCTGGACGCCAGTCATTGAGTCCTCCTCCTGTCAACTGCGGTGGCAGCATTTGGCCTACATGAGAGTTGAAAATAATCAAGATTTGCCAGTTACAGAGAATTGCGCCAAGAATTTTTAAATAAGAAATAACATAGTTTAGGAAAGTTTATGTTATTTTCTTTTTGGAGGATTTAATTTTAAACAATGGCATACTGTCATGTCTAAAAGAAGACATTTTATTACGTGATGATAAAGTATCATGAGACAAAAATATAAACTGTTGGTGTGCTTGCTGCATTAAATTTCTTCTTTCCTAATGAGTTTGAGGCTTTGGATAACAGTTTAATCTTAAAGACCAGGTATCCTTTTTTTCTGCTTCTTATGCTGTTGGTATATTTATTCAAATATTTGTACAGTGCTTCAGCTGCTTACGCCGTGTTCTTAGAGGAATGGAAAAGCTTACAATCTTGGTGTCAACACAAATATTTTTATATAAAATAATCTGAATCATAACTGGTGGGTTCAGTTAGGCCTTATCTGTGAAAGAAGAGTTCCAGCACGGTGTGGAAGCACACGAGCAGCTGGAGGGACAGCAGGAAAGCTGGGCAGGAGGAGAGACTGGTTCAGCTGTTTTCAGGGCAACATTTGTGCGTCCTCTGCCTCATCCATGTCAAGCATTAAAAAAAGAATGTACGTTAATGTAAAGAAAATGCATATAACGTTTGTAACTGGCCTTTAGGCAATTTGTAAATATGCTTTTGAGACTCTGTTTCTGCAAGTCGAATACATTACGAAGTGCAGGAGAGGCTAAAAGTCATAATCCAGGACTACTGACCCCGCTGTCAAATTCTCTTTATTAGTTTCTGATGTCAAGATGTGATGCAGCAAACAAATGAAGCTGTGTACAAATTCTTTCTTTTCATGTGTGGGAGAGAAAAGGGGACTGTATGCACTTGCTGATAGTAGAAACAACATCCCTATCAAAAGAAAAAAAATATTTTTTTTTGGTCTTAAAAACAAAAAAAGGTGTGTGACTATTGCCAAGTTTTGTGGTGGATCTTTCTGTCAGCGGATGACATCTGAGTTTGCAGTTGGTCTGGTGGGGACCCCTGGGCTGGGAAGACGATTGTTTCTCTCCCCTGTTGGGGTTATTTCATCAAATAATGTGTTCACTTTTGCGTATTTGTATTTTGTATGTTAAGGCTTCACATTAGCCATAGAAATCAAGAAGAAAATGGATTAACATCGTCCTCTCCTCATTAGGATGGCTCTTGTACTGATAGCTGGCTCTTACACACCTTTTGAAATACCACTGTGTTTCAGGTAGAGACAACCACAGGAAGAATTCAGTTATTTGTTAGTTTACAGTAGTAATGACTAAATAAATTTTTTTACTAGTTTGTTCTTTTGTACCTCTAACAACGTTTGTTTAGGAAAAAAAGGAGGGAAAACACAAATTGGTATTATACAGAACTAAAATTGTTTATCATCTCAGTTCTCATCAGCTTCACAGTTATCTCTATATTAAATTAAAGATCAGCGAAGGAGAAAAGCCGATTACATTTCCATTGTGAGCTAGAAAATAGAAGTGCGTGTACAACAGGTATGCAAAGTAGCTAATGGAAATAAATCACAAGTTTTTAAAATGCTGTGTTACAGATGAATGAAAACAGTTTTTAAATGATTCATTAATTTTTAATTCTAAGATGTTTTCACAAAACCAAAATAAATTGGAATGCACGATTATTTGAGAGAACCTTCAGTTTCCATACCTTACAGGTCCAAATCTCGAGTATTAACTTCATCAAAATATCAAGAACAAGGAAGCAGAAAACATACTACTGTTTAATGTACAAAATACAGGCAAATGCTTGCCATAGCAACCAGCAGTTAGGTGAGACGAGTGCCATGGTACATGGGCCTGCACTGTGCTTACCTTTTTATTACCCAGGGTTGTACATGAGAGTGATTGTCTTTATAGTCGGAAGCTGAGCTGTTTGTCAATTTGATTGTTTTCATTCAGTTTTTAAATTGCCGGGTGAAGATTGCATGTATGCTGTTTCTGAATAGAAGCGTGCACCTTTCCTGTCAAAACCAAGGCTTTTTATAAAATAGAAGTCTTTTCATGGTTGTAAGATACATTATTAGTACTTGTCACTTTCTTTATGAAAGTATCAGATATGCAGGATTTATAGGATTGAGACTATTGACTAAATTGATGGCTCTGATTTTCTCCTCTTTCAAATTACAACTCCATTTCTTTTTTTTTTTTTTTTCCTGTAACTGGAGATAAAAAAAAAGCTAGTATCCCTTCTTACATCTTCTCTGTTCAAAGCTACATCCACTCAAATGACACTGCTGCAAATCTGTGAAAAATACTTGTATGTTAGCCTTATAGCTATATATCACATACGTAAAACAAATATGTTAGTATGTTAGCCTTATAGCTATATATCACGTAAGTAAAACAAATGTGTTAGTATGTTAGCCTTACAGCTATAGCTAATTTTTAAATTAGCTTCTCTGAAAGACCTGCCTGTTGTTATTGTATTTCTTTTAGCTTTAATGTTTTTCACTTGGTATATTGTGTTGTTAGGCAGTTAAAATGTGTTTTTGAGATTTATTAACATGGCCAGCTTGTTGTCATACAAGAGAACAGTACGCTTGGAAAAGGCCATATGTTCATGCAAAGGTAGTCTTGGAAGGTAGGATATTTGCTTCTTGTTTTCTTACATCATCTGTTATGTTTTAACTTCATTTTCTCCAGATACCGTGTCTAGCAAATATACGGATAATATATGTGAATTCTAATCAGTAAGGAAGCAAGATTATTATTTCCAACAGCGTTATGATGACTTTAGTCAGGTACTCAAAACAGATTTTTTTAGACATGCCTACCTGCTCTTTGGTATAATAACAGTTAAAATTTAGAATTGGGATCATACGTTTTGAACGTGTAGACAGCTAAATATTACTTTTATTTAAACAATGAAATATACTGAGGTCCTCCTATGAAAACAGGAGATGAAAAGATATTTTCAATACTGCAGTACTCCAAAATAAAATAAATAGGCAAACATACTGAATTTACCCAAGCACTTTGGACTGGCATGAGCCAAATTCACCGCTGCTCTTTCCACTTAGAGTTACTCATTCCTGTCCATGTGCCACTCCTTCCTAAGCGTCTAGTCCAGCACAAGCATTCCTCCAGCCACAGAGATTAGGGAACCGATCTAGGTTAAGACTAATCCGGCAGAAATACACAAATCGGCTCCCTTATTTGATTCACCGGCCCAGCGTTAGCCTCTGCGGAGGAGAGGGAGCAGCACCGAACTGCAGTGCCTGGCCTGGAGCAGGAGGAGCCTTTCAGCAGAGGGGCTTGAGCTGTGCCCTCTAACCTGAGGAAGGGGCTACAACTCCGGGATTTCCTCCTCAAGAACAGTCCCAAGTTCCAGGAAAATGAAGAAGTAAGGAAAAAAATCTGGTGTCCCCATAGTTTTCAAGCTTTCTGCTGAGGAGCTAACAGAGCCCTGATTTAAGCCAGGTCTTCTGGATTGATCGAGGTTCCAGGTCTACGTTGGGGAAACCTAAAAATCCTGTGATCCCTGTAGTTACTCCAAGTATAATCATGCAAAGATATTTTCACCAACTCTTTATACTGGTTTTAAGAATAAAATTAAATACAAGGCTCTGGTTAGGCTGAGTTCATGATTCTCCATCACATGTTGAAGTCACAGAATTAGTTGTGTGTTTGTTTTAGGGGAAAAATCTACAAGGTGTTTTAGGGAAAAATGCCTACAAGTCTAAAAACTACTTTCAATGGTATTTAAGCTACTTTGGGTTTTTTATGTTAATTTATATATATGTGTGAGTGTATATATAGAGAGAGGTATGTATATAAATTAGATATAAATAGGCAAAACTGGGCATCTTTTTTACAATTTGAGTTCTCTGAAGTTTTATGGTAGATCTTCTCAAGAATATCTCATTAAAAGTCCTTTTATCCATTCTCCAGCTGTGTGGGCTCTATTTCTATAGCCTTAAATTCTGTAGAAGTGTAAAGCAGTGGAGGATATGGCCAGAGTTGGACCCTGCCCTTGGACAGTGGGGTATTCTTCTCATTTTGTGTTTATGGTCAATGAAGAAAGAGGAATCCTTCTAGAGGGCAGTTCAGAATACAGCTGTATTTAGGATCAGATGAGATTAATTTATTTTCAATCACACTTTGGACTCTACCTTTCTTCACTGACTACTGAGAGCGCCTAGGTAAACTCACCAGTTTTGTTCAAAGTTTGCTTTTCTGAATGCGCCCATCATTTTTGTGTGGTGAAGCAGTCTGTTAGAGAAGCCGTGCAGTCTACGTGAAGCGCAGGTATTGATAACTTGTCCTTCTGCAAATCTTGTTTTAGTACAACGTGTATTTTATTGCAGGAAGAAGAGGCTTTATCACAACAAAACAAGCAAAGAAACATAAAGTCTTGAAGACACAGCACTTCTCTAATTCTTTCCAAAAGTTCAGAGACCCACCAAAACCTGGTGGATTACCTCCACCAGTCTTCCTGATTTGAGGTAGGTGAATTCTCTCTTTGCCGCTCTTTCTCTTCCTGTCACGTATATATGGATACTAAATGCAGTGATTTCAAATTTTGAAATAATTTCTCCTATTTTCTTTGATGTGTCATGATTTCAAATTTTGAAATCATTTCTCCTATTTTCTTTGATGTGTCAGAAAATAATGGTGGGCTTCCAATAGGCTGGTGTTACAGGCAGTGTTGTTTATCTGGTGGTAATGCAGTGTCACCACTAGAAATTAATGATACCGTGTTTATTCTTAGTATTATGGAAGACAATGCACTTACTAAATATCATTTTGTGTGACTTCTCGACTTAATAAAATAAAAATAGCAATTATTGAAAACAAAATCAGACCAAATCAGACTGGATGCTTGTAAACAGGTCTCTAAGCTTTTGCCATTTTTTTCTAGCATGGAGCCCATGGCTCTAATTTGGAATATACGTTTTTGGAGGAGCGTTTTTCAGTTATGCTACAGGGTAAATGGGAAGAATAACCTGAGAAACAGCCGATAATAAAGTTGATTGGTTTAGAAGAAATAAATTTAAAACCTACCTGAAGAAAAAAAGAGAATTGGCTGACTGCCATTCTCTTTCACTAGTCATTTGTGACAGCGCACAATTGAAAAGTTATTGAGTTTGTTTCTGTTTCTGGAAGATCATTTTTTGGTATTTTTAATTTTTTTTATGAAAAGTAGAGTATCTTTAATTTTAGATGCATCAAATACCACAGTTGTAAGAATATTGTATGTATCTTAAGAGATTAGATGGGGACAGGATTTTTTTAATCTGTTAGCACAGACTTGTTATGTAAATAGAAAGCTCACAAAGCAAATGAGGCAGCACATGCACTGAAAAAACAGATGTCTCTTCCCTAGAAATACATTCACCATTAGATTCCTGCAACTTGGTGAGAACTCATTGGGAAGTTTATTGTTACGGATATGTATGCAATCGAAAAATAAACATATTGTAGTCACTGTGTAAGTCCTGTACTTATCTCTGAATGATAAAAATAGACTGGTCTTTCCACGCATGGTGCAGTGCTATTTAATAACAGCTAGGACAGTCTGTGACAATCACCTTCTTGCATTAAATAGCAGATGTCAGAAGTAGAAGTGCTTTTTTCAATGTCGAGTGTCCATTTTTTTAATTGAAAAAAAAATCCTTTGCAGTTTTTTTACAAACCCTTATTCTTAATTCTTCATCACAAAACCTGGTAGTTTCTGATAGGCAAAGAAAGATGGGAAGGCTGGTTAAAAGGAGAATGAGAACAAGGCTTTCAGGAGGGGAAAAGCAATGCAGAGCCTATTGAATTAGCCACAAAAATTCTCTTGGCTCGCATATAGGAGCCTTTTGATTATCACCGGTAGTCTATGCTTAGTATTTATAAAACTGTATTCTGTAGCTGGTCATCTGTCTCTGTGGTGCTAGTATTTTGATGCTAGTACGTTTGTAACTGGCATATGCATAATTAAGGTAATGTCTGGTTTTTCAGCAGAAACTTTAATTACATCTTTGCTTACACGTTTCCATTTCCGTATGCTCAGTATGGACAATTTTTATCATTACTTTATTGTTACTATTTTGTTTAGATATCATAAGTTAAAAATCAGGTTATTTATTTGAATTCATTTTAATAACGCTTTTCTGTAGATTTCTTGAGGCTTTTATTAGTAGCTTCTTTTACTGATACTTCAGTCTTTAGTACTGTCCACATGACCTAGTTATTTTAAGCCCTAGTATGACTTAGGTTTCCTTCTTGGGCTATTTCATCCATCTATTGAAATTGTTTCCAGTAAATTAGTTTTACAGTGTTTGCTGTGATTAGCATTATACGCTCAAGGGAAGTTCTTCATAAAAATGTCTCTTATCAATACTTTCAATGTGTTTAAACATTAATAAATAATTTCGTCTGAAGAATGTAATATCTATAGTGAAATTACGATCTAGAATATATTTGTATGCAAATTCTTTAATGGTAGGTTATATCATCTTTCTATTTGTTTTGTTACTGTAAAGATAAGCTATGTTGTGAAGCCATGGATTCTTATTTATCTATAATTTTATGATTAATCTACGTAAAATGTTCATTCTTTGAAATATTTCATGCAGCTTATATACAGCGGAAACAAACATTTCTGTCATTTCTACAATTGAAGAAGAAATTCTTATGTTTAAATTATGCCATTTATATGTCAGATTTTAAGACTTAGAATTTCTGGGGTAATTTAGAAAACATTGGCATTCAGTTTCTTGATAAGCTGAAGCTAGTAGCTAAAGCCCATTCGTAAGAGCCCGACCTTGCGAGTCCTGTGGATGCTTCACAGGAGAGAGTTCAGCGTGTCTCAAACTCCATGAGATTTGTATCGTTCTCCTTTCATGGTGCGTCTGACTTCGTTGCGAGTAACCTTTACTGCAGCTCTGTCCATTGAATACCCCAATTCTTCACCTGCTAAAATGCAGTATTTTTTTCAGTCATATATATTCAGTGTTTAGAGCCCTATGACTCCTTGCATTTATAAACTCACAGTTTTGTTTGTTCGACAAAGTTGCTTAACCCTTTCAACTAAGGGGAAGAGGCTTTATTTTACTAATAACAATAATATTCATTTTGTTGTTATGTATGGGGTGGGTTTTTTTTATTTTAATCATATTAATAATACCTATGGACTGGATGTACCTTGTTAGTATTCTAGATACAGAAAAACATTCAGTATTAAGAACAGGTAAGCCCTGTAATGTTCAGAAGCATTAAACATATAGTGCTTAAACATGGAAGCTGTCCAGTGGCCCAGTCTTTGAGACAATCTAAACGTATATTCATAATTTTATAGGGGCGTAATTTTCAAAGTGATACTGGTTTTTAGCAAATTAATAATTTTTCTTCTATGTAGTTTGCATATGAAAAAAACTGTTTGCTGAAAGGCTCTACTGGGTCGGTAAATGCAGTCTGAAACAACCAAGACTCTTTGGTACCCATTTTTACAAAATGCTGTGCCCCAGTTTTGCCCTTAAATTGGGAAGATGCTGATCAACTGATAACTCCGTTAAATTACTGGTACTAGTAAAGGCAATGAAAGCCAAACAGCAGATCATCACGAAGAGAGCAAAAAGGTTTTGCTTATAAACTTAACTAAGATATTTTAACAATCATAGTAAATACTGTATTTGGTACTTGCAGCCAATGTACTTTATGTGACTTAGGTGCCTATACCCTGTTTGGCTTATCTGAAATTTTTCATTCACATTTTGTATCAACGGGTTTTCTGTTAGGGGAGAAGGTTTTTCAACAACAACCAAGACCTTTACTATGATGACAAATGGCTTTAAAAGAGATTCCAAATATGTGATCTGTAAATCGGAACAAATTCATTAGATTTTCTGTAGGATTCAAAAAGCATTGATTGGCTATGTTGCATCTATTTTAATCGAGGATTTATTTCTTTAAAAAAAAAAACTAAAATCCCCAATAATTCTGAATTTGTTAAATGTGTATTTCTAATCCCTAACTGTGCCCTTACTGAGTCCTCAGGCTTTCAGGTATAATGGTTTAAAGGCCTACATTAACTCTTTTGGATATGCCTTTAACCTAATGAGCTCCAATCCATTTCACCTCTAAAAGAACTAATTAATTGACTTAAAGTCCTGCAAAGACTGTTAACTCCTTTCAGTGTCAGAGAAATTGAAACTGGCACAATCGAAGCCTAACTAACTCTGAGCCAGTGGAGGACTGCAGGTACATTTTGGTGGCGATTCTGAAGGAAATGGCTCAGTAACAGGCAGATGTTATGGAATAACCCAGGTTCTGTTTCAGGTGGGGGTTCACCAGTATCTGTGTACCTGTGCAACAACTAATTTAATAGATCATCTACCGTACTGGTGAACCTTTTACATAACCAAGGCCATTTGCAGTATCGTAACTCTTGAAAGCCTAGACTTCTTGCCTTTGTAGTTGAAGGTTTTTAGCATGCATCAGTACAACTCAAGTTGTCTGAAGAAGTGACCTTTTTTGTATGCATACTAGTTCCATCATAAAAATCCATATACTCATTTTTATAGAAATCTGCTCACTCTTCTGGACAGTGAACCACCATAATGTAGTAAAAGGTATCTTTTTTTTTATCAGTTCCAGTCAGAGCCATCCTACCCTTCTTTAAAAGCAAATATTATTACAGTTTATACTACAAAGTAATTGGATAAGGGCTTACAAAGCAATCAAGAAAAGTGAAATAAAAACATTTGGCTCATTCTTTAATTTAAATAATGCAACTGTCTCAACAGATGTAACGTGGGGTGCAAGAGTTCCTCAGATGAGGGGTGTAGTAAGACAAGGAGCCAGCCTCAATGGACATAGCCCATTATCGAGATCTAAACAGGAGACTGTCTAAAGCAAAGCTGAAAGTGCGTCAACAATTTTAAGAAGCCTAAAGATCCCCAAGGTAACTAGAAGCAAGACCATGAGGAGTAATGTAGGTAAGTATTCAAAAGTAAATCAATGCATTTATTAAGCTGAGAAACTTTTGATTTTATTTTGATAGTTTTATGCTGTGGTAGTAAAGTTTGTTACAAAATGTATTTCAAGTAGGATAATACAAAAGATTTGAGCCAATGTTAAAAAAAATTAGAAGAACAGCAGACATCTTCAACATTTAATGGTGCTGAAGTAGAAAAGTAAACAATTTAGCAATTCATATCTGTGTACAAGATAGACAGTGCACCCATATGTGGACCTTTTTAATAACAGAACAAAGAAGAAAAAAGCATCCTTGACCTAGATTTAACAGATTGTATTGAAACAGCATTTGAAGCACAGTATTTTAATGGTAAGAAAATTACCGTTTTGTGACAGTGTGATTCATATGGAATATTAGTCATAATTGGTAGTAATATATTTTGACATAATTAAACAATAGAACTCCAGTTATCTGTATCAGAAAATATGCAGCACCATTCTTGACCTACATTATATTGTAGTAGCAAAGCGTAGCTGCCTTGCCCTGAGATGAAGCCAGAACTTTACAGTAAAATGTTAAAATGAAATGCTCTTATTCTTATACATTTTCATAATCAAAATATAAGGTTATACCATGTCAACAACCAGCAGATGGAGAAAAAGAATGTCCTAGGAAGCTCAAAGAACACACTAGGAAACTGAGCTATAAATACCAGGCTAATTCCATAGCTTTAAGATTTCTCCAAAGCTTTTTTAAATCCCTCCAGAAAAGACTGAAGAGATCCCTAATCTGAAGTGCCCCAGTTGAAGAAATGTGTACGTTTTTATTTTTAAATAAAATTATGTCAATCTACAATAGATTGTTTGGACATCTTAATGAGTCAATGTAGTGTCTTTACTGTATTTGTTGCATCAAAATAAGGTTTTTAAACACATTGGTACATTTTCATTCTTATCAGTACTTTCTTCTTCAGAGAAAATACAGAATTCTGTCTGATCACCTCTGAACCGATGTGTATAGTATTCCCACAGAATACTTGATGTTCGCAACTCATTTTGAATCTCTATTTTTTAGAGAGCTGTCCCTTTCAGTAGAGAGAGCTAACAGAAGAGCAATCTTCTTTGGTAGGATTTTATGAAAATTTGGAAGATCTTGTGATATTTTTTTCCTTTGCATTTGTAAATTGTACCTATGGAAACCAATGTTGTGGCTATATTTTAAAATATTTGTTTTTCTGGCTTCCATACTTAATAGTCTAAATTCTTGAAAGCAGGCTTTGAGATTTCATGGCGTTCCAAGGAGGATGTTATTCTCATGTTGTAATTGAATTTGGTGAATCTGCGATGTGAACAGGTTCTAAGACAAGTGTCTGTAAGAAAACCTGGTTTGTGAGATAAGCGAATTGT
This sequence comes from Aptenodytes forsteri, assembly GCF_000699145.1. Taxonomy (NCBI): domain Eukaryota; kingdom Metazoa; phylum Chordata; class Aves; order Sphenisciformes; family Spheniscidae; genus Aptenodytes; species Aptenodytes forsteri. The sequence goes on from NW_008794212.1 coordinate 763,529, forward strand.
TGAGTGTGTAAGTGAAGGGATTCTTTTGTCCATAATGTTGGATGAAAAGTTGATACGCTTGTATTACTGAAGCACTGTGTAATGTTTCCTGTTGAAGTTAGCAAAACCAGTAGCTGGGGATGTCATGAGACAGAACTATCACGTAACAGTAGAGTGATACCGGTTGGAAGGGATATCTGGAGGTCACACAGAACGGCTGTGGTTGGAAGGGACCTCTGGAGGTCATCTTGTCCAATTCCCCTGGTCAAGCAAGGTCACCTAGAGCAGGTTGCCCAGGATCATGTCAAGACAGTTTTTGAATATGTCCATGGATGGAGACTCCACCAGCTCTCTGGGCAACCTATGCTAGTGCTCCGTCACCCTCACGGTAAAAAAGTGTTTCCTGATGTTCAGACGGAACCTCCTGTGTTTCAGTCTGTGCCCGTTACCTCTTGTCCTGTTACTGGACACCACTGAAAAGAGCCTAGCCCCATCTTCTTTGCCCCCTTCTTTCAGGTATTCATACGCATTGAGAAGATCCCCCCAGAGCCTTAATTTTCCTAATATGTATTCAAAACTTTCCATGTTGCACGTGTCTGCTGCTTGTCCTTTAACTGTGGGTGTCGGAGGAGATTCTGGCTCCATCTTCTCCTTAACCACAAGTTAGCTAGTTGAAGACATGTTGTTGTTTAACCCGGCAGGCAGCTAAACGCCACACAGCCGTTCACTCACTCCCCCCCCCCCGGGTGGGTTGGGGGAGGAAATCGGGGGGGGGAGTAAAATTCGTGGGTTGAGATAAAGACAGTTTAATAGGACAGAAAAGGGAGAGAAAATAATGATAATAATGATAAAAGAACATACAAAGTAGGTGATGCACAATGCAATTGCTACAAAGTAGGGATGCACAATGCAATTGCTCACCACCCGCCAACCGATGCCCAGCCAGTTCCTGAGCAGCGGTCCCCCCGCAGCTTTCCCCCAGTTTATATACTGAGCATGACGTCCTATGGTATGGAACATCCCTTTGGGGAGTCAGTAAGATCTCCCCTAAACCTTCTTTTCTTGAGTTTCTCCTTCCATAAGGATCTCTTCACTCCTTAAAAATGTTTCTTACTTTCTGCACTCATGTTTTGCTTGAGAATCATAGAGTCGTAGAATCATTCAGGTTGGAAAAGACCTTTAAGATCATCAAGTCCAACCGTTAACCTAGCACTGCCAAGTCCACCACTAAACCATGTCCCGAAGTACCACATCTACACATCTTTTAAATACGTCCAGGGATGGTGACTCCACCACTTCCCTGGGCAGCCTGTTCCAATGCTTGACAACCCTTACAGTGAAGAAATTTTTCCTAATATCCAATCTAAAACCTCCCCTGGTGCATGTTTCCTCTTGTCCTGTCGCTTGTTACTTGGGAGAAGAGACCAACCCCCACCTCGCTACAACCTCCTTTCAGGGAGTTGTAGAGAGCGATGAGGTCTCCCCTCAGCCTCCTTTTCTCCAGGCTAAACAACCCCAGTTCCCTCAGCCGCTCCTCATCAGACTTGTTCTCCAGACCCCTCACCAGCCTCGTTGCCCTTCTCTGGACACGCTCCAGCACCTCGACGTCCTTCTTGTAGTGAGGGGCCCAAAACTGAACACAGTGGTCGAGGTGCGGCCTCACCAGTGCCAAAAATGCATTAAAAAATCATACCTTTTTCAGAAACTTCTGAGTTTCCATTGCATGTTACTTCTACAAGAGGAAGAAAACTGGAGAGCCGGGGCGGGAAATCACAAATCTTCATTCGTAGAGCACTGGAAATTTTTTCAGCGTGTATAGTACCAATGTCTGACACAAGACTCGGTATGTGTTCACCGTCAGTGAGACCTTAGGTAGAATGTACTTTGCGGTACTGGACACTGGCTTTTAAAGAAAATTTGTATTAGCCAGAAGAAGACAAAGCAGAGCAACAAGCTAGTGACAGATTTAGAAAGCAGGACTGTTAAAGAACAGCTGAAAGGATTGGGATTGTTTATTCTAGGAAAAAAGAGAACACCGTAGGATGGGCATAAGGCTTTAAAAAGATAAGAGGTTTTTATAAAAGCAATGGTGGCAGTTGCTCTGTAGATTTAAAAAAGAAAGAAAAGCAAGTTCAATTTGCACAAAGGATAATTTAGGATAGATGTAAAGAGAAAGCAGTCCAAGCTTTTTTGTTTTACCTCATATCTGACTGCAAATATGGATGAAAAACTGGGATATTTTACCTATAACTGTCATGAAAACTATGATAGGAAATTTTTAAAAATGCATAAAGAAGCAGCTTTCAGAGACGATCTTGGTAATTTTGACCTTCCGCCAGTGGCAGTGGGCTGAGCAGATTGCTCTCCTGAGATCCCTCTTCAGATCCTCAGTTTCTGTAATTCTGTCAATTTAATTGCGGGATTAGCTTTGGTTTGTTTCCCTGCAAACTTTTTCTATTACTGATAATATACTTCGGTTTAAGATATGTGGTTTTAAAGGTCTTTATGTGCAGCAGTTTTCATTACAAAAAAACTCAACCAAAGGACCTTTTTTCTTAAATAAAATGCTTTGAAATACAAAGACCCTTTTTTCTTAAATAAAATGCTTTGAAATGCTTTGCAAAGCTCTTATTTAAAATGGAGTGAAATTCAGGTTCAGCAACCTTTGGAAGTTTGCCACTGATTTCCTTGAATTCAGATTTCCGTTGAGACGGTAGGCTGAAGTGTAGCATAAGAAATAAATACACGCAAAACAAACGTGGGAAGCTATCGTACCTGTCTGTAGCTTGAATTCATGTTTCTTAGATTTTTATGCCAAGAGTTTATGGCATTTGTTCGTGACACTAATGGCTTTGTTTATGGAGGGTTTTTTGTGACAGAATATATTTGTGTTACTAAATGAATTTCTTTTGATCAAGCTTTAAATATGTTGCGATGAAGAGCTGACTAACTGATTCTTTGCCTACATTTTTCCCAATAGCTCCCTTTTTGGAGCATGGTGCCAGAACATGCTAAATATCTGTGTTACATCCCTACAGTCTGCATTTCCAGAGACATGTTTCAAGCCTATTCAGAGAATAAAGGACTGTTTGAGTTTTAAGTTAGTATCTGGCACAATACATTGTCCTTCGATTGGCATGAAGTAGTGCATTTTCTAGGTTTTCATCTTTTTTTGAGCTTTGTTCTTAAACTCTTGGGTGTACTGCATCCTTAAAGGGACACATGGTTTTAATTTCTGGGTGCCTGTGGTCCTTACTCTCATTTTTCTTTTCTCTGGTTTGACGAGCTGGTGGAATTCTCTTATACTTGTCAAGCTTGAATGTGATTCACCCTTTTGTTTAGTTCCTTCTGAAGAGAATCAAACCTTTTTTTCTAGCTTAGCATATGTGAATTCTATTGCACATGCAGTGAAATCAGGTTTTATAGTGCATCAAGTGAGCAAAGCCATGGATACCTGGCAGGACAGAGTTGAGCATCATTACCAGGTACCATCTTGCTCTACATTAAACCTAACGATGTCGTGTTTGGATGGCAAAACACCTCCAAGGAAAGTTTCACAACCCCTGTACTGAAGTGGAGAATAGATTGCTTTTTATTATCATAAAAACAAATGTTTCATTTTCTAGGAGCCAGACTGCAGTCTTCACAGTTTATTGGACAACGAAATTTATCCTTATTAAGGTGTCAGTGTGAATACGTCTGATAATTGTTATATAAAAATTCAAGCCAAAAATACACAGACGCTAACGTTTAGGTACTTTGCTCATTTTAGTAGGGTAAAAATACCCTGGCTTTCTTAAAAGTAAATCTCTGAGTGAAGGCGATGGGACGGCCAGACAGGAAAGAGGTTTTTCACTCATGAAGCACAAAATTGTATATGAAACTAGTGGCGTGTGTACAGTTGAGAACTTTACCATCTTTGTTGCCAGAATCCAGATTAAACTTTAGTAGAGTAGATTTTTTAAAAAGAAGTTGTACATTAGCATTTTCTTAAATATTAGATTATTTTTTTCTGTGTTCATGACGTTTTATGGAAATGAAGTGTGTACAAAGTATGACGTGGAAACAGTTATTTCAGTTTCAAAGGAGGAATAATATTCTAAGAAACCTCTCTGATTAAGTGTTTATAAATATGAAGAAATAATTAAGAATCATTTAATATTGAAATCTTAACCTCATAAGTGGACTGTATTGCTTGCTATTGCTTATCTTCTGTTTCAACTGATTCTTTATTTTTCAGCTTGGAATGAACAAGATGAACATATCCACCTTCAGTCTAATGCTTAATGAGGAAAAAGGTCAGGCTTTTTTTTTTTTTTTTTTTTTTAATCCTGTGGCCTACTGTTAATTAGTATATTAAAAAGTACTTTATATTTGCATTACTTATTTCATAGATCTTAAATAACAAACCAAATGTGATGTTTTAATAAGAGGGTGAGAAAGAGTATTTTTAAATCGAATGGTATATTCATCTGTTAATTAATATTAAAAAGTACTTTATATTTGCATTACTTATTTCATAGATCTTAAATAACAAACCAAATGTGATGTTTTAATAAGAGGGTGAGAAAGAGTATTTTTAAATCGAATGGTATATTCATAAAACAGCTGACTCAGACCAGTGTAAGTAGAAGAAGCTGCTATAGAAGGAAAGGTCATGTATACAAATCTTCGTAGATATTCATTTAAAAATGATTAAACTTACAATTAATGGACCTCTTGTATCTCAAGAAAGAAATATTTGTCATAATTTTCATGGAGTGAAAGCATTTAAAAGGATTAAAATCACCCACTTTTTTTTTTTTTTAAATATCCTTGAACAGCTGAGTCCTCTTTTAGAAAACAGAGAGAACTGCCTATCTGTTAAATAAAACAGCTGTGCCAAACTCTCCAAATACTTACACATTCAATTAGTATATCACTGAAAGACAGTGAGTAATAATCTACTAATGATAGAGATTCATCTATCATATTGTACAGGTTTGTAGCATACCAGATTTCAAGAGGCAGCCCAAGCTCTCAAGCACTATTACATTTATGCCAGATAAGGCTGTAGAGTTTGCATTAAGGTGTCTGAATAGCTGATTTTTATGTTATCATATTTTTTTAATATCTTAAGAGTATTTCATGAGGGAAATTGCTGAGTAGAGATACATAATTCAGTAAACAATTGAAAAATAAGACCTACAGAAAAAATGCCGTGTGTCTAAAAATAGTATAGTCATGTGACTTATTACTTTGGCACAAAAGCATAATTTACAGGTTTAATTTGCAATCCTCCTATGTTTCTGACATTGTCTTGCATAGAAACTGAATCTGAATTATTCAAATGATTTAAATATTGTCGTGTCCTGAACTCCAGGTGTCTAATACAAAGGATTTTATATAGTTAATTGAGGCCTCTGCATTTAAGATATGGGAGTATAACTTTCATTTTTACCATTTATTGCTTAATTTTTGATATTACAGTGCACAGTTAATGGAGATCTGGGGCTAATCTGGTAATTGTTACGCCAGCCTTCCAGCATATTTCCAGCAATCCAATTTTTTCCTTTTTTTAACTGCGTATCTAAAAATCTAATTGAGTTTTCATGTTCAGGTTTTGAAATAGTTACATTTAAATATTCTTTTCTTTTAAAATTTAACTTTTTTGTTTTCACAAATTTGTATTTCCCTAGTAACCGGTAAGTCAATAATGTACAGCAAAGCTGTCAATTAGCACTGACCGCTTACAAATAGTTATTATCTATTTATTTTCTGCATCTATTTATTAGATACCTTAAGAACATTCTGTATCAGATGTTCCTGAAATTCATATAATCTTCCTTATAATACCGTTACAAAAATATATTTAATAATTTCAGATTTTTGGAAGCCTGAAACATGAGAATTGAAAGAAGTTTGTTATTTGTTTATTCCTGTGCTGGGATCTCCTTTTGAAGTAATTTCAACTTTGGTCTGAAACTTTAAAATATTTATCGCTAAATCATTTCATAATAATCAGTGTGTTGCTATTAGAGTTTTAAGTTTATGTTAATTTTAACTTCCTTATCACTTTTTCCGACAACTGTGAATGTCTGCAGTGGTCATTTTCTAATAAATGCGTGTTACGTTAGCAAGAGTGATCCCACTGTGACAAAGCAGATTTTTCTATCTTAATATCCTCTTCTGTTGGGTCAGTTGGTCTTGGAAGGTCTGAATTCTCTCTCTTGTAGATGCAGATTGCTTTTTTTCTTCCACATTTTGCGGTCATCTTTTTTCCTTGACGTGGAGTCATGGTAACTTTCCCTGATAGACTTTTCGAGAGCTTGATAGTTTCTTGTAGAGCTAACAGAATCTCAGCTGGTCAGTGTTATAACCATGAAAAATATCTGAAGCCACAAAGAATTAAGATGTACTTGTGTTTGCTCCAAAATACTAAATTCTGGAAAAGCATTACATCAACAAAATCAAAATACTCTAAGAATTGTGGCTTTCTTACAGCAAGATAGGTTTTGGAGGAGACAGAAATTCCTATTCAAAGAAAGCCCAAAAAAAGTGGCCTTCCCAGTTGCAGAACTGATGATGTATCATCACTGCGTCATGAAGAAAGAAGAAAAAGAACTGTAGAACAGCTGTTCAGTAAAAGAGTTCAAGTATAATTTTTCTTTATATTATAGAAAGCTTAGACCTTTAAATTCCTCAGCTAGGAACCTCACTATGCAACTCCTCCCTGCTACGCAGTACTTTTACTTGCTTTCTTGTTTCAGAAAATGAAAAAATAACCAGTTTGTATAAGATTGTTTTAGCTTTATGTCTGCAGATTGAAACAAGACCATTGAAAAGTAAATGTATGAATGGCTTTTGGCCATTAAAAAAAAAAAAGAGAAAACATCCAAGTCCAGGTTTGCTTTTCCTAGATTTGTAGGTTGCTGAAGATGGGCATCGTGTATTAGACAAGTTCCTCACTTCCTTATACGAGTTCTGCTAAAGTGACAAAGTGGGTGTAATAACATTTCTTCACTTCTTATTGACATGTGGGTTAGTAATATTCTATTTCATAGTATTCCCTAAGACAGGTTTTGATAATGGTGACATGATTCTTATCTACAGAATAACTTGGTTGATTTAAATTGCATACCAAATATTAGTCTTAATTTTTAAAAAATCTGAGTGCTTCCATTATTTTGACAGTAAAGTAGGCCTATCTGACATGCACACAGTTTTGACCTATTTCCCTTGTAAAGAAGAAAATTAATGTGGTGGAAGGCCTGAAAGAGCATTATGACTCTGTTGTATTCTTGTAGGGACTCTATCGGGTGACCATTATATTTATTAAATTCTTATTGAGTAGACAGAGCTGAGGTTTAAAAAGAAAATCCTTTTGTCTCCTGCCATCTTTTTTGATTGTCATGTGGCTCAGTTTTGCTTTTTGTCAAAACCCGCTCAGAGATGGTGTGTGTATGCATATGTGCACACGTGTACACAAAGGATGGACTTTCTCCATTCTTTCATTGGAAGTGAAAACCTCAATTGCTCCCAACTCCGGGAGTTACACAGATAGATGTGTTAAAAGGCAGTCATACTCTGAGCAAGTTTTGGGTTTGGGTACTATACGTACGCTAAATAAAGGATGCTGAAAGAATCACGCTCCCTCCCAGTTCAGCTATTGCCTTGGACAACTGTAACGACACGGTTAAATCTCCTAAACTGAAGATACATTGCAGCTCAATGAACTCTACTTTTCACCTGCACTATGAGCATTGATAGGAAGGATATCCGATTGTCGTGGTTTAATTTCAGTCGGCAACTAAGCACCACCACGGTTAAATCTCCTAAACTGAAGATACATTGCAGCTCAATGAACTCTACTTTTCACCTGCACTATGAGCATTGATAGGAAGGATATCCGATGTAAGGTTACAACTTCTGATTAGTTAATGGCATGCAAGTCCAAAATGCTCCAAGAGAAGAGATTCATATTGTGTGCTCTTAATGATCAGCTAGAATCCACGAACGTAAATCAGTCTTTCTCCGTGAGAACCTTTTCCTTATTGTTTTATTAGTGTAGATTCCTAAATAGTAGGTCTGAAGTGACTGCTTTGATCATGTGGTCTAACAGCATAGGAAACCAAATAATACAGGGTTCTGTTCATCCACGTGCAGGTACGCAGGGCTGGCTGAGCTGGGGCATGTCCAGTGGACTACTGGTAAAGGTCGCTGGCTGTGGTTGTAGAGATAGGTACAGTGGCCTGGACTCTTGACATTTTTGCTATTTATGAGTGAATTCATCCAAATAGCTGTCATCTTATAGAGTGGTTAAATTGGGGTCTTCAGATCCTAAAAAGTTCTACAGCATCAAAAGTTGTATAAATTAGGAATGCATAAGCCTTGTTATAGTACATAATAAAACTGTCCTTTATACAGTTCAAAATAATTTAATACCAAAGGTAGTTGGACTAGAATAAAGTGATTCGACACTAGGGCGATATAAAATGTATCATTTTAATTAAGTCATTCAGTGCAGATCAATTTTCTGGTTGTTGCAATGTATTCTTAATACTCTGTATTTATGAGTAAGATGAAGATGTCTTTCTCAAACCAAAGGCCAGAGTATATCATGTATACAGCTGTATTATAGTCCTGGATACCAATACAATGAGATAAGGTTGAAGGAAGAAAGGTTTCCTTTATACTTCAGGCACATTTGTTTGTTGAATCACTCGCCTAAAAATAGGGCTTCATAAAGTATTCAATACCAATCTAATTAGTCAAGAGAATGCTTCTTTTCAAAATGGAAAAGCATTCCCAAAAAGTGATGCAACATTTGTATCTAATTAGATGATAGAGGAGAATCCTAACCTAATTGCTTTGATAGACTTAAACAGATAAATAATGTGCAAGCGATAACTAAATAAAAACTCATTTTAACTCTGCGTGGTTTGAAAATAAGGCTTCTTAAGAAGCTAAAACTTCCTGTTAGTTCTAAAACCCCAAGCCCGTAATTTGGGGGCGTTTCTATTTCTGAATGTATTTTGTAGGTTTTTCTGTGATAGAAAGGAAAGCCTGGGGAGTGAGATTGCAATTTGTATCTATAAGCAGCGTTTTGTGTACGTTCTAAGGGTTTGCAAAACTTTATACCCCAAATCTGGTCATTCCATAATTAAGCGCTGGGTTTTGTGCATCAGAGAGGCAGTCATTGATCATAGACCTCTAAGGAGCCTTTCTCTGTGATACATGGAATTGTTAGGACACTTAACAGTTCATTTAAGAAAAAAGTAATGGAGCATCTTTGCAATATTAGGCTGTCAAAGTTTGTCTTAACTGGCTTTATGTCCACTTACTGATAAAAGAAATGTTATGTTGGTATTCATATCATACGTGACAGATCTAAATCCAGACTATTAGTATCTAATTTAAGTTTCTTTTCACTTTGTACCAAGTTTTCTATTTTACCACTTGACTAAAAAATTTTTGAAGTAAACATTAACAGCTGAGTGTGCAAAGAGGCTTCTTAAAACACATTTCAAAAAGTGACAGTTGCATTAAAAATTGAAAACATACTTTCAGCATATGAAAATTAAGGAGAAATTTTGCACGCGGGGAAGGGTTTGAGCGGGCTAAAGGGGGCAAACAATTCAGTGTAGTTTTGCATAGTTCTCCAATGAAATATTTTTAAGCATATTGTAATGAAACTGGACTGCAAAACAAATCTAAACGGCATGTCTTGGCGCACAGAAAAAAGAAGTAATTGATTTAGATGTGGAAAGTTGTGTTACTCGTGGTGAGATAACATGAGTTGTCTGGAGTTGTTATGAGATTACAGAGAAGAGGTATTTATTACATGGGTTGATGAAAATCAGGCCTTTGGATAGAATCCAGTGTCCAAAATACTTTGGATTTGGTCCAAAATCCAAATACTTTCTAAGCCAATCCAAAGTACTTCAGTTAGAATACTTTGATGGAGAAAGGGAAAATGGTACGACAAAAGGGATGGGATTTTTCTGCCATCGAGTTGGAAGATTCTGGACTGGTAAGGAAAGTAAAGCTTTGAGTAGTCAAATGGATGCTCTGTATGTCAGAGCATTCAGGTCAGGCTGATCCCTGTTGGGGTTTAAATGTCTTTTTTCAATCACAGAACAGTTTGCCAAAACTAGTAGAGCGGTGCCACTGCCCCCTCCAGTTGTCCCTTTAAACTTGCAGCTTCTCCTCTAGGCTGCCTTATTGTATAAAATGTATTATAAAACCAGCCTGCGCCAGCGATAGGGTGAAAAAGAGCCAGACCCAGCCTGGTTTAAGTGACTCCCATCCTCTTTTTCCCTGCTGTCTTCCTTAGCTCCATCTTCTTTGTTTGGCTGCTAACTGCTTATTGGCAATATGCAAATTTCAACAATACTTTGTTGAACCAGATTTGAGAGGTTTAACTCTTCTTGGAGAGACCTGTACTGCGCTTAACTTTTCTGTGGTGTTATGCAGTTCAATAAAATAACACATATCAGCTCTGCACATGCTAAACAGTTTAATGAAGGATTTCTGTACTGAAACATTGATCATAGAATCATTAAGGTTGGAAAAGACCTCTAAGATCATTGAGTCCAACCGTCAACCCAACACCCCCATGCCCACTAACCCATGTCCCTAAGCGCCTCATCTACTCGTCTTTTAAATACTTCCAGGGATGGGGACTCAACCACTTCCCTGGGCAGCCTGTTCCAATGTTTAACCACTCTTTCAGTAAAGAAATTTTTCCTCACGTCCAATCTAAACCTCCCCTGGCGCAACTTGAGGCCGTTTCCTCTCGTCCTATCGCTGGTTACTTGGGAGAAGAGACCGACCCCCACCTCGCTACAACCTCCTTTCAGGTGGTTGTAGAGAGCGATGAGGTCTCCCCTCAGCCTCCTTTTCTCCAGGCTAAACAACCCCAGTTCCCTCAGCCACTCCTCATTAAGACTTGTTCTCCCGACCCCTCACCAGCCTCGTTGCCCTTCTCTGGACACGCTCCAGCACCTCGACGTCCTTCTTGTAGTGAGGGGCCCAAAACTGAACGCAGTATTGGAGGTGCGGCCTCACCAGTGCCGAGTACAGGGGCATGATCACTTCCCTAATGGCAATCTCTTACTTCTGCCATTCGTGCCCAGGAGAAATATGCAATGGTTGCAATATGTACTGGGTATTTTATTGCCTGCAGTCTGTGGAAATCTGCACAGAACTGCGCTGGGGTTTAGTGAAAAAAATCTCGCTTCCATGAGCGTTCTCCTATAAACACATAAAACATGGCTAGTTACACACTGATTAACTGTGTACTTTTACATGGCTAGTTACACACTGATTAGCCGTGTATTAAGAAGCTTCCAGGGAGCCTTAGCCCTCTTTTCTGTAATTCATTGCACACAGGCACATCGGTGTGTCCTCACAGACCCCAGCTTGCATATGAGCACAGTAAATTACAAGATAAAAGGTCAAACTTCGATGATGTGAATAGCATTGTTCACTGTTCTCTGCTTAGGGTGAGTGTGGTGGTTGAAGTATTTTTGTACCTGGGGTAGAATGGAACGTGGATCATCATACCTGTGCTCTGATTCATTTTTATTTTTTACATCACTCAAATTCTTGTGTTAGTTTACAGTTCTTTAGTCTCTAGTACTTCTCAAGAAAAAGTGATACAAACAATAAACTTTGACTGAAGGTATATGATTGAAGCAGCCATTTTATTCCGATTCACTGTACTGAGTAAAAATATTTAAATGTTTTCCACAGACGAAGCGGTTAAGTGAATTCTTTTGCCTCTTTTAGTACTATTTCAAGCTATGTGCAGTACAGAAAAATGGTTTATCTGATTAGATGATGATAAGTAATACGGTGGTGATGGAATGGGATGTTAGCTGAGGCAGAGCATTGCAGAACCAGTAGAAATATAAGGTTACTTCAAAGTGTCTCTCGCTGCTTGTGCAAAAAAGAAATTGATGGCTATTATTTTCTCGTAATGGATCCAGTGCAATTGCCCTAAATAGCAACATGAGCCACAGCAAGACTGGCCTAAGAGATGAGCAACCTTTTCTGCACTATGTGCTTCCAGTATTTTAAATATGTATTTTCTGATTCTGATTTTACTATATTACAGAAAGTTAATTTTCATTTAAAATAATAGGGGAATTATTTACTTATTTTAGCCTTACGTGGGACCTGTAACAAAAATGCCAACGCAGCATTCAGCAATAATGCTGAAACTTGAAGGTAAAATCTGCCTTGGTTTTGATGAAACATCATCTGCTACCTTCTTGATCAGGACAAAACCAATCAAACACCAAAACTTCTAAACTGAAAACCTGAGAGAGTCTTGAACTGTTGCCAAGTGCTCTCCAAATCCTATTTCTGTGTACCAGATTTAGAGATTAAAGGATAGATTGTTTTCATATGAGAGATGGCAAGGTGTTTGATGTGACATTGACTCTAACCTTCGCTAGCTGGTACTCGGTCACCTCTCCACTGTCAGCGAGCAGGATCTCATCATAGTCTCCTCATCCCTTCCCCAATTTTGGCCGGCCAAGGATTACATCCTATTGGAGTGCTCCAGAATGTAGGAAAATTGAAACAGATCCCTGCAAAACAGTGCCAGGCTATTCTAGAAGGCTTCGTCCTGCAGAAAATTGCACTCTTTATTCCGAAAATCGCACTCTATTCTTTAGATTTCAGCACCTTATTCAAGGGGGTATGTCCAGCCGGCTCCTTTCTAGTCCACATCCTTCTTGTAAATACCATGGCTATTTTTCTTCTTTATGTAGCATTTTGAACTTTACATTTATAAGGTAGCACATCTAAAGAGAATGTACTGCATAAGTGTACTTAAGGGAGTATTTTCGAGGACTGTATTTATGCCTCTCTAGTCTTCCTTTGGTGGTCTTGAAGGAAGGAGCTGTTGTTACTGTTAAATATAGATGTAATGTGGTGTTGGTACTGTTGTTGCAAAAATGTTGTAGGATCCTAAGTCTTTATATTCCATTTCTATCTCAAAGCACCTTTTCTTATTAAAATCAGTCAGATCTATAGTAACATTTACTATGTTTTAAAACGTTACTATGTTTTAAAACGTACATTAGTACTAGGAATAAGGCAGAATTGACATGCGATTCCAAATAAAACCTGTTAGCATTGTTACTACAATGGTCATCAATGCCATCTTACATTTGAGTTCTAGGATTGTCGTTTGTTCTGACGTATTTACTATTTGAATCGCATATTCCATGTTTGTCTCACCGTAATAAAACGTCCGATCTCAAGAGTTAAGTCTCACCTGGTCAACTTGAAAAACTGTTTTGGGGGAATAACACAGTTCACATCATTCTGAACTTCTTTCATGAAGATTTGCTCATACAGTGTAATCATATGGGGGGAATTACTACTTATGATTTTCAGGTTGTTTCGTAGGTATTCTGACATCAGTGCATTGATGCTGGCTTTTCCCTTTTTATTACAGAATTTTTTTGTGAGGTGATTGTTTTAATTTAGTCTAAATGCAGGGGGTTTCCATTTTTATGAATATTATCAACCCTAGAAGCAGTTTCCTTTACATTAAATTCATTCAGTTTTATAAACAATTTTTAAAGGGCATTAATTGAGCTAGTCGTCTGTTGATAATTCTGAACAGAAGCATATGTGAAACTATTCAGTTAAAAGATACATCCCTTAATTCACCCAAACTGTACATTAACTGTTTAATAACAGCTGCACTCTCGTAGCTTTTAAGATGTAGCTCCGTTGCATCCACATATAAATAGAATATGCTAGCAGGATTATATTTACCCTAAGCCTTATTTTCATGGCTCCATTGATATTTAAAATTGTGATTCTAAGCTCTTTAAATGGATGCAGCTGTATACATCTTCATGAGTTACGGAACTGGGCTGAAAGACTTCAGAAAATGGCTCATGTGTTTTCTATATCTGTATTTTTCAGGCTGTTTTATTGGAGCCAGGGAGTCATGAAAGAAACTCAAGAAGACAACTTGGATAATGAACGGAAGATAAAAAGAAAACAAAAAGAATGTGGCATATAAAGGGTATAATACCTGGAGGTATTAGATCTGACTCATATTTATAAAAATGAGACGAGCTTTCACAAAATACAAGTTTTCTTAGACAGTCATCAAGCTTGGAGCCATGCTGTTGAACTAGAAATTCTCCTTTTCCCCATTCTCCTTTCTGACAGGTAACAAAGGATTGGTGAATTATGATTTTCCCAAGTTGGAAGCACTAATTTTTATCTATATAGTTCATCCTTATGAATATATAAGGAGTTAAACATTGCATATTTAATGTGGATTATAATGGGAAACTGACTCATTAACAAAAATGGCCACTTTTAAGGACTTGGTTTCAAACTGAGCTGGAGCCTCCCAATGCACTTTGTACAATTTGGGGAAAAGTGTACTGAATGGCCTTCTTTGGGAGGCCATGATGACATGTAGTAAAAGGATATCATCTTACTGTTGATATCTTTGAAGACTCATAAACAGAAACAGAAAAATGAATGGTGGAAAGGAGTGTGACGGAGGGGACACGGATGGAGGGCCACCAGCAGTGCAAGTTCCCGTTGGTTGGCAGCGACGGGTGGACCAAAGCGGAGTGCTCTATATCAGGTAAGGTTATCTGAGGCGGTTACTGGTTTTGTTTTTGTTGTAGTTTTGCCAGAACGTGTGGTAAGTCAGTGACTCAGCTAATCCTTTGTACTCAAAAACTTCAAGGGCTTGTTCTTTTGGAAGTGCGAGATCATTTTTTCTGCTGATAGTAGTGGAGCCCACTTATGTCAGTTGTGCTTTGCATGCCCTTAACGTACTCCCAAATCTAATATTGCTTGGTCTTGAAAATTTTATAATCCTTACTATACATTTTGCTTTAGGCATGAATAGTTCTTTATTACTTATTATTGTCATACGGATTTTAAAGCTGAGCAGTAGCAGATTTAACCTTACTTAATATCTTTATTATTCAAACCTTTTACAATGAAACTAACCAGAGGTTTAGTTATATGCCACACCTGAGATGATGAGAAATCTCTGCTGTCTTTTGCCTACTCCCAGATGCGTAGGCATTGCCTTTTCCTTGCACCAGCACGGGCTTTTTATAAGAGCCATTGCTGGTCGAGTTCAAAGCAGTGCTCAGGCAGGCAAACGGTTCACGGCAGGTAAGGTAGAGCGGGACTTTCTTCTTCTGTCTGCAACAACCCTTCACCTCCGTCATGCAGTGCCATGCAACTTTATCCTGACATTCTGTAGCTCTTCTTCCCTAAGTCTTTTCTGGGTTTATGTTCCAGACCTCCATTATACTTTTGTGTTTTACTTACTCTCTTTTGAAAGGAAATTTAAGTGGTGTAACTACTTAGTAGCTGCAGAAAACATCAGTTTTTATATGCCCTGTGAAGGTTCTGTGTTCAGTATTGCTGACGTTCTCCAGCAAGATTTACTTCCATAGATTCCTCATGTTTCTCATTTAGAAAAAATAGGAACACAAGCCTAAATCCAAAGTTTCAGGTATTTTATTTTTTTATTTTGTTAGCTTATTGGATTTTTTTTGCTTCACCCTGGAACAGTCACAAATAAATCTATTGAAATTACTATTAAATGAATGTGTTCAGACAAACAGACTACAAATTAAATGTTATTGGAAAAAAGATCAAAGTTAGCTTTAACAAAATATGGGTACATCAGGTTTACATCACAGAAGTCTAAATTATTATCAGTCTGTTATTTGCTTAATCTTATTTCACTTTTCTGTGGTTAAAATAACCACTTCTTCACAACATTGTATGTATTACCAATACAAAATTCTTCAATGAGTCAAAGCATACTCCAATTTTACACTAAACTACCATAAAAGATCAAATGCATTCCAGGATTTCTTGTTTGTATTCTCAATTAGCAGAATCAAACAAAATCCATGTCAGTGATACGCATGTCAAAGATAAATCGCCTTCCCCTTGTATTTCTCATTAAAGCTATAATTTACTGGGCCTCTGCCTTAGTTAAAAATCAATGACAAAGAAGAAATTGTGGGTGGTTGGGGTTTTTTTCCCTATCATCTCTATATCCAGGCATCAGAACATATAATGCTTTGGAATTTTTATATACCTGATGATCTTACCTGCTTTCGAACTCATTTTGTATGGCTGTAAGAAGCAGGCCACGAAGCTTGTGCTGCTGCTTCAAGCACGTATCGTTCATGTTTGTAAACCAGTAAGTGTTGTTATAATTCTGACAATTATTTGCTTTTCTATCATTTTTATATATGTTCTCTTTTTTCAGGAGGAACTTTCTTAATATTTCCGTTCTGAATTGCCTTACGCAAAACACCGTTTTTATTCTAGTTGACCCTATGAATCAAGTTTACCAGTTGCCTTTTTCAGCTTGGGGAGGCTTGTATTATTTCTGCCCTCTTCCCAAGTTTTGCCCATGTATTTTTTTTTCTCTTTAATCCAGTGGTTAATTTTCTGGTTGCCTTCTGCAAGCCGTTCTGCTTAAGGAAAGGTGCTCAGTATGGTCCACAGCTCCTACATTCTTATTTGGTGAAAGGCACAGAGCAGGACATGTTGGTTGGAAAGGATGGAAGGTCAAATAATCCAACCTCCAGCTTGATGTGGAGTGTCCGCAGCACTCGGTCAGGTCAGCCCTTGGTTTCACCAGCTGCATCTTCAGGGATTGAGTTTCCACAACCTCTCTGGGTAACCTGCTCTAGTGCTGCACTGCCCTTCTGAAGGAACAACCATCCTGAAAATATGCACAGCATTTATTGAGAGAATGAAAGGTCAAACAATATTGACTCAAAAGCTATCCAAGAGAAAATTAGTGTATATATTAAGATCTGACATGATTTAACTAGAATAGATGATCCCAGCTGAATAAGGACTCATTCTATTTGTACTCCTTATAAAGCATGCATGCTTTTCTATCAACTGTCAACAGTTGCTTTGGATTAAATCCATTAATTAACTAGTTTTTATTACCTGGTAAAAACAGTAACTTTTCTTAGTAAAACAGTACTACAGCCTTAAAGTAGGACCTAGATCTCTTCTTCGGCTTAGTCATCAGTGGAATAAACTGAGAAAAGCTCTTAATAAAAAGGAAAAGATTTCAGAACTGTCAATAACATCCTAATATATTTTGTAATTTGCTCGCTCTTGTTTCTTTGGGGTCCAAAAACCTCTGGATGACCTCAGCGATGAAAAAAAAGCTGCCTGTTTCTTACAAAGGAAGCTGCTGATTATACTTTGCAGTATAGAAGCGCGAGAAAATCTGTACACACAAAAGATACTTTGCAATTACATAGGTCTGCCCAGGAACAAGGCAGAAACAGAAAAATGGGGCCTTTTTTAAATTTTGTTGTTCCTTGTGGACAAATAACCGTGCATGTATGTGCAGCAAGGGATGCTGAATCCCACATGCCACAGATTCGGTGGACTGAGCTGTGCACTCCTGGCAAGCATGAGTATCCAGACCTTCCTTTACACCCACTGATCGTCAGTGCAGTACGTATGTGCCTTACAGGTCTGTTGATTCCAGGCTCCAGCATCTCCTTGCGCCTGAACTGGGTATGTTTGCCCAGATTTCCCAGGCAAACTGCACGCCAAGGAAGGTTATTTAAAATTGCTTTATTCTAGAAATAGGAAAAAAAAATGAACTCTGACGGTATAGCTTTAGTCTTGCTGCTCAGTAGGCTTTTTTTACCAATGCAAACAAAATGGCATCCTGACTCCAGAGCATATTCCCAGGGATGCCATTTAACACAAGCTTTTTAAGCGTCACAGAATGTGTCCGTAGAGATTTTGCGTGTAGATGGGATAGCGTAGAGCAAATTCCAGTCTGATTTTCTCCCGTGGGAAGCTGTTAGATCTTCAAGCGTGGACCTCGCCTGGGATGAGCAGTCGCTCCCGTGGGCGTAGTCAGGACAGGTTGGGAAAGTCCAAAGCGATCGGCCAGCGCTGGAGATGTGGAGCCAAAATAGAGACCAAGTGATACTCACTGAGTTAAAATGTGATAATGGCATCGTGATTTAACCAGTTTATAGCTGAAATTAAAAATAGTTTAAAAAAGAGTTATTTCCCCCTGCCCCCCAAGTATTTCAATTTAAGACAGGGAAGGTTTGACTTTCTGGCCTATCACTTTCCTTCACACCCATACCATTATTTTTAGATTGCTCTTTTTATCTTGCTTACCCTCAGAACTGTCGCTGTTACACATATTCGACCTGGGCAGTTGTCTCTAAAATAACTATTTCAGGGCAAGTCTGGCAAATGAATTACTTACTTAAACTGTCAGCGTAACTTTAAATGTCACTTGCAGATGTTGCTTTATACGTGACTTAGTTCTTGTGCAGAATTAGGTGTTTATACATTGGGTTTTAACTACAAAAGTTTGTCATATTTTGGAATTTTGACTCTTGGCTGTTTTCATGATCCAAACTATTCCACTTAAGTTGTTTTTGTTAAAATAAGGGCTATTTACAGCTGCCATTAAGAACCAGTGTTTTAGCCAGTCCTCATAAATTATTGTATTCTTTCCCTGATAAACAGTTTAGATGGCTAAGTAATAAAGAGCAATCTGGAAGGTAGAGGCTTGTGACATGAGAACTTTTTTCATCTTATGAATTAGTGACTTTGCTGTAACAGAATTTCCAGTGTCCTATTTTTGGATATGGAGATAATGATTTTCTGGTGGGAGTTAGAGAAATCCGAGTGCAGTTTATCAGAAACTCACTGGACTGGCTTCTTGGTGTAACGTTTCTCACTTTCAGTGGGAAGGTTGAAATTTTAGCTGAATGAAACCAAACTGTTTGCAACTGAGAGACCCAGCCACAACAGTTCTGTTTCTCTTCCCCCTTTTCTGTATGGGTTTTCTTGTACTTCTTGAAACACACTTTTGTGTTTTTTCTTTTTAAATTAGGTCCCAGTCCTAAAAAGTACAGATGACTCTAATGCCTGCATGGAACTGCAGTGATGTGATGGGGTGGGAGGAGGTCTGTGGGGACTGCGCTTTGCCTGTGTGTTACACTTTATAGGAGAGAGGAGGGAGAAAAACAATCTTAGTGTAGTTAGGCAGTAGTTAAGGCTTTCAAGCAGGACTGTAATGTGAATAGCAAATATCAATAATCTCAGTTACTTTCTTTTCTCTGCACTTGCTGTGTTTGTTTCTCTGTAGTAAAATCTTCCTTTAAAATGTTTTTTTGGGGGGCTGTTCTTGATAAGTATCATCTCAGTTCTTGACGAAAAGCAAGAAGTACTATGAAACAAAATATGAAATCTTAGCTGTGTTATTTTAAACGCTCTCTATGTGAGCTGTTAGAATGGTAGATAGAAGTCATGACCTATCAAATAGCTTGTATTCATCATTTCTGTTCCTTTACAGTCCCAGTGGGTCTTTATTATCCTGCTTGGAGCAGGTGAAGACTTACTTGCTGACTGATGGAACATGCAAGTGTGGCCTAGAATGTCCTCTTGTTCTTCCCAAGGTAAAGAAAAGCACCATTTTGGATCTCTGCGCTGTAATCCTTATCAGTTATGTCAGCTGATGTGCTGTGCTATGACTTAATCTCTGTTCAGATCATATATATAAAATGAGATAAGTGGTATACACCCAAAGATTTACCATAAAATACAAAATTAATCTCCCTTCTGCCTTCTCCCCTCATGGAAAAGATCTGACTCGGTTTTTATGGTGTTTTAACATTTTCCTATTAAATTGGAAGCCTACCATCAACAGCATCATGTTAACATGCGAGAATCGGAACGAGACACTGACTTACGTTATAGCTTCAGTATCAGCTCCGCAATTTTATCGTCTACACAAATTGTAAACTTTTCCTCTTAATCACAGAGCAATCTCAAACACACATGGGCCTTTTTCTTTTTTTTCTCCCTACCCTTTATACTGAGGGGTGTTAAACTTCTTTTGCTAGATGACAACTTCCAAGGCTGTTTACTTATTTTAAATATATTCACTATTTATAATCTTGAAATGTACTGTAAAAGTTATCTCTTGGGCAGTGTAGTAGCAGTCAGATAGCTCTAAGGAACAGAGGCAAATTTAATTTTATGCAAAATTTCTGGTTTAGGTGTATTTGGTGAGTTTGCTGCTTATAATAATTATTTTGGAATTTTTACTTTCAGGTCTTTAATTTTGATCCTGGATCCTGGATGAAGCTTCACTATTTATAATCTTGAAATGTACTGTAAAAGTTATCTCTTGGGCAGTGTAGTAGCAGTCAGATAGCTCTAAGGAACAGAGGCAAATTTAATTTTATGCAAAATTTCTGGTTTAGGTGTATTTGGTGAGTTTGCTGCTTATAATAATTATTTTAAATGTTGGAATTTTTACTTTCAGGTCTTTAATTTTGATCCTGGAGCTGCTGTGAAGCAGAGAACTGCTGAAGATGTTAAAGCGGACGAAGATGTCACCAAACTATGCATACATAAAAGGAAAATTATTGCTGTGGCTACACTTCACAAAAGCATGGAAGCACCGCATCCTTCACTAGTTCTAACTAGTCCTGGTGGTGGAACAAGTGAGTAAAATCATGCAGAATCATTTAATTACCTAATCTTAAATATATATCATTACTATACAAAAACACCCCCGAAAGTCTTATATATCTATGAGTACTATAGTAAACAGATTCAAGGAAAAAATGGAGGTAGTAATTAGAGAGATGTAGGTAGATAGAAAATGAGTCTAAAAAGCAGGTCATCCCAGACTAAGAGCATGATTTTCTTGGAAAAGATATCAGATTGTTCTAGACGAAGAAAACACATTAGCTCTCATCTTTTGGAACTGTAGTAATATGTCTGATATTCTGTCACATGGGAAATTAGAGAAGCAGAATAAAGTGATTATAAAGGGATTAGAATGTGGCTAAGGACTTGGCTAAATGGGAAATTGTATTGCAAGGCAGAATATACAGCAAGAGAAGATCTTCACTGTAATTTCTCAAGGATTATTTTTGGGGACCAACCTGGATTAGCATTTTAATTATCCATATCAACAAAAAAATGAGGTAATTTGTTGATGGATGAAGTTGACAGGTATTATCGAAACAAGAGAAGATCAAACCATGTTGAAAAACTAGGGGATCATTGAGACCTGGAGTGAAAGAAAAGGTGTAGCATCAAATCCTGTTAATTGTAAGGTTATTCACCTGGGGACTAGTGAAAAAAGCTATTAGCTGTAAATTATTGAGAAAGAAGCCCTAGATACAGTAGCTGATCAAAGATGCCTGTGAGCAGTACCAGATGGCAGTATGGTGCAGATCAATGTGACTGTAAGAGAGAGAAGTACAAATGCCGTTGTATGCTTACTGCCTTCCTGCACCCCTGTTCTCGCTAGCGGCTCTCAAGCTGAAATAAAGCAGAGGATCTTCTCTTAGGGAACTGCAAAACCTGTTTTATGAAAGTCATCTAAAAGCATTTAGCCTGTCAACCTGGCAAAATGGTGGCTGAAAGGAAATTGCTGTCAATAAAGGCATCAGGAGAATCAGCACCAGAAAATAAAGCTACTTAAGCTAAAGGACAAAGTTAGCACTGAAAGAAACAGCTACAAAAACAGAGTTGCATAGAAACTTAAACTGAAAATTAGGTACTTTCTAAGGATTACAAGAAAATGTTCTGAAGTGGTCTTACAAATCCAAATGGTTAGGACAAAGGAGTGAAGGTTACCTTTAAGACAGAGCTCAATAAGTTTATGGTTATATACTCTGATGCATGCAACTTCTGGGAAATGGCCCTTGATAATCTGAGAGATCTTTTGCACCCCTATATTGCTGTAGTAATAGCTGGCTAATTGCTAACTGCTCTGTAGCTTGACTTCAGAGTGGAAAATTTTAAATGTATAAAAATAAGTAATAAATTTCAGATACGTAGACAATGCTAAGATACCAGTGCTGTTCATAGTACTGATGTGCTCTTGCATTTTCCAGTTGCTATTTATGATTTTAAAGCTTTGTTTAAATTGTTTTTTGCAATGTAATTTTTTTTAAAAAAGAACAGTGCAATTTCCCACATTACTATGCATTTTCCTTATTAATTTTTTTTGTATTCTTTATTGGTAGTACTTAAATTACATTTCTGTTAGCAAAATGAAGGAGGTAAAACCAGCTAAATATTAAAGACACAAGTCACATTTATTTGGTCTTACCTTCTCTGTTGATCAGAATTTTGTGCGCTAAGCAAAGAAGAAAATTTCCCAATAAATTGCCTTTTCATTTATGCACACTTACATTTGACCATTTGCTTAGGTCCAGCACTCAAGGTGAGGGTTCTCGTACATGTTTCGTTTTGCAGTTCAGTCTTGCAATTCGTCCCCTAAATGAGACTTTGGTTGTATTTTGGGAAGGGTAATATGTGCGTTTCTGTCATGATGTAGCTGGTTGAGCAAATAGGATGAAGGCAGGATTGTCAGTGCCATCTGTCTCCTATGGCCAGGCTGAAGGAAAGAAGGGAATTGGGTTCTTGTGAGTAGAGGAATTTAAAGGCACCTCTGAATTCATTTGAACGTGAAATCTTTAGCTCATTACTCAAGTTTAAGTTTGCATATTCAGAGGCTGCGTGCCAAGAATGCATTCATTTTCCTTTACTGAGCTCGCACTGCAAGCTGAATTACAAATTCCCAGAGCAGCAAAACTGGCAGAAAGTCCGCCAGACTTGGAGCTGCTTGGGGTGGTATTCTTAAAGTAAAACACTGAAAAAAATATTTTTTTAAGTAAAACGGATATTGGTGGGCAGAAAAGGAAAGCGATCTTGTGCTTGTAGGAAAGTCTAGTCTCACAACTGGGATTTACAGGATATTTTTCCATTGTAGAGGGGTTCACATCTCTGCATATGCAAATATCCCCAAGGCCTTTATCCTGAAAACAAGCATATAAAGTAGAGCCCCTTCTTAAATTTAGCATCTTCGCCCCAAGCAAAGCTTGTTGCAGAAGCTGCAGGAAAAGCCTTAATTCAGTAAAGTAATACAGGACATGATATAATGTGTGTCATCACCTTTTTAGCAAAGCAGTTCCCAGGAACAGATTAACTCAGAGGACTGGAACTTGGTGCCCGTGGTGCCAGCGAGTGATGCGGAGCAGCCGGAGAAGCTGCATCCTGCCTTGCACAGCCGTGGTCTCTTAGGTCTCTGCAATTAAGTGCATGGCTGAATAGAAATCTGGGCCAAAGTCGTATGGCATGGCTCCCCATTCATCCTCATCAGGGAGAGCGTTTGGGGCAGGACCCTTTTCTCTGTAGGGCGTGGAGAAATTAGTCTAAACCCTTGTTGGGCTTTGTTCCTCCTGTACTCAATAGATGGTGCCAGAGGCTCCTTTTCCCTGCAGCAGTGATAGCCTGCTCCTCCTGCCAGCTCTTCTAGCGGTAGCCAAAGTGGTGATGCTGGAGATTCAGGAGTAGGACACTGGAGATGATGGTTAGAAAGAAAAGACAAAGGGGAAGGAAAAAGATGTAAAGTTGTCCATTTTTATGCAGTCTTTATATGGGGTATGGAGTTAAAGGTCTATACAACTGCACTACGTAGTAGGGTAGGGTAGCATGTGCCATTCCGGCAACTACTTGGTGATTCAGGTATTATTTCTGTTGAGGCAAAAGTTTAGCCAAAAGGCTTTCTAGCTTTTATGAATATTTTCACACACAGTAGTTTTGCACTGAAATGTGTGATATCGGATTTCAAAACAGTAACTGTTGTGTTTTTAATATCAGGTGCAACTCCAGTAGTTCCTACTCGAGCAGCAACTCCAAGATCAATGAGGAATAAATCACATGAAGGAATTACAAATTCTGTGATGCCAGAATGTAAGACTCCTTTCAAGTTGATGATAGGGGCATCTAATGCCATGGGTAGGCTTTATGTGCAAGAAATGGCTGGAAGCCAGCAACAAGAACTTCATTCTGTCTATCCTAGGCAGAGATTGGGTAGTAATGAACTTGGACAGAAGTCTCCGTATCGTGGCAGTCATGGTGGGATGCCCAGTCCAGCTTCATCAGGATCACAGATATACGGAGATGGCTCAATCTCACCTAGGACTGACCCACTTGGAAGCCCTGATGTTTTCACAAGGAGCAATCCCAATTTTCATGGAGCACCCAACTCTAGTCCTATTCACATGAACAGGACACCTCTATCTCCACCATCAGTAATGCTACATGGTTCTCCCATACAGTCATCCTGTGCAATGGCTGGAAGGACTAATATACCTCTTTCCCCAACCTTGACCACAAAAAGCCCAGTAATGAAAAAACCCATGTGTAATTTTTCAACTGGTATGGACATACCACGAGCAATGTTTCACCATAAACCGCCCCAAGGTCCACCCCCACCTCCTCCACCACCTTCTTGTGCTCTTCAGAAAAAGCCATTAACATCAGAAAAGGATCCACTTGGCATACTTGACCCTATTCCTAGCAAACCAGTGAATCAGAATCCTGTTATCATTAACCCAACTACTTTCCATTCAAATGTCCACTCTCAGGTACCCGTGATGAATGTAAGCATGCCTCCTGCTGTCGTCCCTTTGCCAAGTAATCTTCCTTTGCCAACCGTAAAACCCGGTCACATGAACCATGGAAGTCATGTTCAAAGAGTTCAGCATTCTGCTTCAACTTCCCTCTCTCCTTCACCAGTGACATCCCCAGTTCATATGATGGGATCCGGGATTGGAAGGATCGAGGCTTCTCCCCAAAGATCACGTTCTTCTTCCACGTCATCAGATCATGGAAATTTCCTGCTGCCTCCAGTAGGACCACAGTCATCCTGTAGTGGTATTAAAGTTCCTCCCAGGTCCCCAAGGTCAACAATAGGGTCACCGAGACCGTCTATGCCATCTAGCCCTTCCACCAAGCATGATGGACTTAATCAATACAAGGACATCCCTAACCCGTTAATTGCTGGAATGAGTAATGTATTAAATCCTCCAAACAATGCAGTTTTTTCTACTGCATCGGCTGGAAGTGGTTCCTTGAAGAGTCAGCCTGGTTTGCTGGGAATGCCTTTAAATCAGATCTTGAACCAGCACAATGCTGCCTCTTTTCCAGCAAGTAGTTTACTCTCAGCAGCAGCCAAAGCACAGCTAGCAAATCAAAATAAACTTGCTGGTAACAACAATAACAGCAGTAGCAATTCTGGACCTGTTGCCAGCGGTGGCAACAACGAAGGACATAGCACTTTAAATACCATGTTCCCTCCTGCTGCCAGTGTGCTTCTACCAACGACTGAAGGGCAAAGTGGCCGAGCAGCACTGAGAGATAAATTGATGTCTCAGCAGAAAGATCCTCTGAGAAAAAGAAAGCAGCCGACCACCACGGTGTTGAGTTTGCTGAGACAGTCTCAGTTGGACAGTTCTGGAGTTTCCAAAGCTGGATCTGATTTGATAAGAAAGCAAAGTCAGAGCTCCTTTCCCATCAGTTCTATGTCCCAGCTACTTCAGTCCATGAGTTGTCAGAGCTCTCACATGAGCAGCAATAGTACCACCAGTTGTGGGAGCTCAAATACTGCTTTACCTTGCTCTGGTAACCAGATGCATTTTGCAGACACCAGTATGAACTCTGGCAGTCTCCAGAACTCGCTGGCACAGAGTTTACCCTTGCGAGGGGACGGTGTGCACTGCCAGAACACAAACACTAACTTTGTCCACGGTACTAGCCCGGGCACAACCAACCATCTTGCAGGTTTAATAAATCAGATGCAGGCTAGTGGGAACTGTGGGATGCTCAGTCAGTCAGGAATGGCTTTAGGAAATTCATTACATCCGAACCCACCTCAGTCGAGAATCCAGGCATCCTCCACTCCAGTGATACCAAACAGCATTGTTAGCAGCTGTAATCAAACAAGTCCTGAAGCAGGTACGTTTCCTTCTAAAAGGATACCCCTATGTTTGACTGCTTGGAAATATATGATGACTATTTTTAAATGGGTTCCTTTTACGTATCTACTTTTTAAATATGAGTTTAGCAATACACCAATATGAAAAGTCTGCCTATTCCATGCTGAGATCCAGAAACTGAAAAATAAATAAGAAAAAAACCAGTGGTAGACTAAAATATATCTCCCTTTTCCTGAACAAAATCATCTTGGCCTCCTTCCTGTGACAATTCTTGCTTTTATTAACTTCCACACACTCTGCATAAATAAAATCCATGCACTTTTGTACATACCCAGACCTCAGCTTTTGTCACTTGCCCAAATAAATTGGGTGTTTGTTTTTTTTTTTTTTGCCGCATGCCCTGCTACTTCAACCCTAGAATGCAATGGCTAACCTGGCAGTGTATGTCCAGACTATACGTGTGTCCTTTACTGCTTGCATTAAAGAGTTGGTGTTATCAGAGATTGGAGCAGATACTAGGGAGTACAAAAGTTTACAAAATAACCCTTTTCAGGGACAGCACGGGGGAGTGCCAAGTCTGTGTTTGCCTTTATCATGATAACTTTACTAAGCTGGTAATTAAATGGTTGAATAAACTGTATATTCAGTTGGAAGTGTGTAGAGAGATTTCCTGGTTTATTCATCAGTGAAGACTTGGAGAGGAAACAGGTATGCTGCTGTTACTATCTCCGTGCTGTTTAAAGATAAAAGGGAGACGGCTCAAAAATTTATATTTCATTTAACTACTACTGGTTGAACAAAGTATGCATTTTTGAAAGGTGGTACTGTGTTAATTTCTTAAGCAGAAAGAAAACCTTCCATTTGATATTTCAGTCTTTCAGCTTGGTTAACTTTCAAAGCATGTGTTTGATGCAATCATAGCTAAACTACATCAGGTCAAACGAAAGTGACTGTAAGCGTGCAAGCGGTCTCTCTCATTAACCCAAGAAAGAACCTGGTATGTGTTCCGGAGCTTCCTCCAAGAGAGCTGTTTATTCTTTAAAATACAGAACAGAATTATAAAAACTGGATTATATAAAAATAATTTTCTAGTATTACGCTGGTCACAGTTTCTGATGACTTTTAAGGGTTTCTCTCCATTCCTGGGGAAAAAAGGCATTTTTTTTTTTTCCTTAGCTATATTGGTGGTTTGTGTCGCAAGCAAGCAGCTATTAATCCTTGCATGGCTGTTTTGCCTTGTCATGCTGACAAAGAGGAGAGTTTCTTGATATAGTCTGTCTCTTCTGCGACTTTTTGCTCTCTTCTGAACAGAATAAAGGTCTGGTTTTGCCTTAGGAGCTTGCTTCCCTGTCCCACTAAGCATACTACAAAATCCCTTTAGCAGGAGCTCTTTGGGTTTTTCCACCTCCGTTGAGTTCAGTGGGGACCGGTGGTAGGTATGGGTTCTTCTGAATTGTCACTGTCCACACAGCTGAAGAAAGCTGTGAAGTTATTGCAGCATTGGACTACATTAACTTGCCCTCCAGCGAACAGAAAAGACTGAGCGTTATGTGAGATAAGAGCCTGTGCACCAGCGGTTACCGTCAAGAAGCTGAGCAGTAGTAATTCACCCCGTGTGGGGTAAGGGTTGGAAAGGTTCAAGATTCCTGCACGAAATTCAGACTGGAACCGATTAACAGAATTTTTACATGACATAAAAGTTATCGATAAAATGTTGCTTAACGACTATTAAAGCGGGCTTCTAAGAACAAGAATCCAAGTTCATCCCCGTGCGGGATCTTCTTGTTCCTGCTCCATCACTTTGACCCAGCCATGACCTGTAGCCATGCCCTGCCTTGGTACGGTGGTAGCTGGGACCACTCGTGAAGGCTGCCTTCGGGCTGATGGCACGGCTTGTCATTCCGATGTTAGTTAATCAGGGCCTTTGCTTGTATCGCCAGTCCTTGTCTTCAGGCAAGCTGAATTTCTTCCTGAGAAGACAAATGCGACAGAACAAATCTGTGCATGTGTCAAAGCCCCGTGAAGAAAGGTTTCAACATAAACAGCCAGTTCAGTGCTCATCAATATAGGAATAGAAATATGTATATAACCCCACCTGGGAGCTTCTGTTCTGCTGTGGTATTACTACAGAACGGTATTTCTCAGACCCTGGAGATAATTGATAGAATTATAGCAATATAATTATAGGGCCTTAAACTGACATTTTTTTTCTTATCTAAATGATAAGTGGTAGTTCCGTGTAGGTAAAGACTAGCAAGATTGGAATATGTTCTGTTCCTCACTACTTGAAGGGGTTTGTTTCTGTAGTTTTGATGCTTGCAAAATACACACAACCTGCGTTTAATTATTTTATTAAATATCCATGATGGCTAGAAGCCTAGAGACCTGTTTGCTTCTTTAAGATGAAATTTCAGATTCTGTTCTCTTTGTGTTATTCCCAGGGGCAAGGCCCTAAACCGGTACATAAACCTTCATCCAGCCTCCTGCCTGAGTCATCACAGCAGCATGGGGCTCAGGCGTAAGATTTAAATCTGATCCATAGCTGGGAAAATCCAGATAGGGACACTTTGTTGTATTTGCAGGAGAACGGAAGCATTCTTTCCATGAAACAAGTGTGAAATGTTGAGTATTTTGCATTAATAATAACCTTTAAAAAGAAAAGTTAGTTACCGGTCTGCATCCAGTTATGTAGACAAAACAGATAAGAGGTGTATCGCGAATTATTCTATACAGAGGCGTAGGGGGTGGGTAGTTTTGGTGGATGGAGCTGAGCAGTGTCAAACGTGCTATGTGAACCGCGCTTTCAAGAGCAGTTTAGCTGAGTAAGAAGTCTTCAGGAAACTCATGTTCATATTCGAGTTTGTGGCTTTTTTTTTTTTTGCTTTGTTTTTAAGTATTTTAATTGCTAAATCTGTTTTCTGTTTCTGTGCCAGCATTCAGAATAGCTACTAATCAGAAAATAGTTCCTGAGAGAAAAAATACTGAGAATCACCACAATTAGATAGCTGGTTATTGCCTAAGCTTTTAATTATATTTTAACCACATGGCCCAAGTTTTATTATTCTAGCTGTTGTTTTCTTCTTCTGCAGATAATATCTTTCGTTTCCAGGTAATTTTCAGTACGTGTGATGGAATTAAAAATGAATAAATACAAAAATAAAAATGTCTATTTATGCAGTAGAAAGCTTTTGTAGTTTTCCAAGTTTGAGCCCTTGAAAAGCAGTTATGCTCAATCAATTTTTATTAACAATTTCAGTCTCTCCGTTCTATAGTATTTGGGTTGCAACCACTGTTTAATAACAGCTGTCTTCCAGGAGGAGCTAGCAGCAGGTCTGTATAGATTACCTAGGGCTGTTCCTTTGGAAAGAGTCCATTTTCTGCCAGGAGACTGGGTTCTAGACTCATTTTTTCCAATGAGTGGTGTCAATATTTCTGTTGACTTTGACGCCATATTCCTCGTTAATCAAGCCCTCAGACTTCTGCTACAAACTGAAGGTAGAATCCAGTTTGCCAATTTGGCAGCTTTAAGATTTATTCATTAAGCCACTGTGCCTCTCTTTGGATTTGTCTGTTCTTTTTGTAAAATGGGACTGCATCGCTGTGTGATATATTTTATTGCAGTCTGGTTCATTTATTTTTTTCGTGCTGTTAGAATATGCTGTTAGTCCAGAAGTTCATGGTGTAGAAAATCTGTGTGTGAGTGTTGAACATTCAACATGCAAATACTGCTAAGAATGCAACATGCATAAATGATGGGATAGATGAAAACAAGTGAAAAATATTTGGGAGTAAAAGCTATATACAGCTGATAAGGGGAATCGAGGGAACTAATATAATAACCATAGCAAATAGCAATAAAGGTGATAAGTTGTCTCAAATATCAGAACATCAGAAATATGAGAAACTCTAGGTCTAGAAGTTTAGTAGTGACAAATAAAGGGCAGATTTGGCAAACAAAGGCTATATCCCTTCCATAGACTCAGAACAGTAATTTTTACTGGTGAAATTTACAGAATAGAAAATAGTAAAATATAATTAAATAGGGAGGAGCTTCTATCCCACTCAAACAGAGTTTATTTTAATACAGCCAAGTACAGTGTAATATAATTGGGAGTGGAACATTGCCTTGGAAAACAGTGACTCAAAGAAGGGTTTTAGGAGGCTTTGATTTAATAGACATAATGCAAACTGTCAGATCAGTGATGTTGCAAAAAAAAACCCCAAAAAAACCACCTCCCAAAAAACCCACAAAAAGAGAAGCTGGGTGGCTCCTTGGAAACATAAAAGTGGGAATACGCAGTGGAACTGGGGATGCTCCTGGCTCTGTGTATACTTCAGAAAACCAGAGTTAGGATGTGGCGTTCTGGCTAGCGGTCACTCCTCGTGAAAGGTACAGAAATACTAGAGATTTCAAAGGAGGGCCACAAAATTGATACGGGTGGTGGTCGATCAGACCTCGGGATGTAAGCCCTAGAGGCAGTGTCGGTACTCTTGTCTTACAGGAGATCCTGAAGCCAGGCTCACCTCCCACGCTGTGAGCTTGTCAGCAGACCAGATGCCAGGGCATTGAGCTGGATGCGAGGTATTCCAGCACTTGGGAATGCCCTGGAATCTGCTCTTTCAAAGAAGTAGCCAAGGAATAGCATCTCTTCCTATAAGTATTTATACTTGGGCAGTATCTGAAAAGGTGGAGGGCTGAATTATTTTTACCTTGTTGGCAGACATTTGATGACGACTTCCAGTGGCTGAAAGCTTGTAAATTCAGCATCAAAGAAACGAGTGGCTTCCTTTTTGTGAGAATACTGAACATTGAAGTACTCTAGCAGAGGACGTGTTGAGTATATGAAAAGAAAGAGTCTTAAAGAAATTTCACAACCCAAGTGTGCATAGGATCGTTCTGAATGATGATGGTGGTCACTTCTGACCTTAGCATCTGCTCAGCTCAGTTCCCCTTGTGCTGCCCTCCCATACTGACCTGTGGGCGGCACGGAGAACTGCACTGCTTTCACAACGACTGCTCGGAATACTTGTATCTCTGTGTTAACCATTATAACGTAACCTCATTATCAGGATTTAATCCCAATATAACCTAAAGGACTCACGAAAGACTTTTTTTCTGCCAAACTGACAGTTGGCTAGAGCTAGTCAAAGTGGAGCGATCAGGGATTGCCTTCCCTTTGCAGAATCAGAAACTGTCTTGTTGATAATCATATTACAGCTCAGAAAAAAATTCCCTTCAAATCAGACCGGCCTTTGGTTTTTTTCTTCTTCAGCAGCATGGGGTATGATCTTCGGGAGATGTCCCACTTTTCTGCCATTTGTAAAGTTTTGTTTTCTCTTGCTTTTTGCCTGTAGCACAAAGCTATGTCTCCTAAGGAATGAATTGCTTTAGTCTAACTAAAGGATTTGTCCTCTAGGTGAAAAATACTGATCTGTGCTATGAACAGTATCACTTCAGATTTTAGTTTCTGTGAACATGGGGTTTTTTTGGTAGTTTGGGGTAAGTATTCTCCCGTATCTTCTGGGAGAGCTGTGAATGTAAATGCTTTAGATGGAAAGGAATGATGCTGCAGTCACGTCCGTATTTTGATGAAGTGAGGAACCTAAAGCATAAAGTGTTACATGAATAAAAGGTTAAATGTACTGTTGGATGTAGCGGTAGTCATCAACATAATGTAGGCCCTTGCTTCTCTGAAAATGGTCTTTCCTATGCATCAGAGAAGATGGAGTGTTTTAGAATATATCACATTAAACATGTACAAAGTGGCATATTCTAGTATGTGAGCCACTGGATTTGCTCCCCAAAATTACTTTTAGATATCATGGAATTACAAAATCAGTAGAACTTTTTGACTTTGAATTCAGAAGAGTATCTGGCTGGCATCCTTTATGGGGCTTTTTATGTCTGAGAAAAGTTTCTTATTAAACTTAAATAACCGCTAGACAGGATGCCAACCAGCTACTCTTCTAATTATAAAGCCAATTGAAATGTTCTATTGATTTTGGGTTGCGGTGTTTGTATAAACATACAGAGGGACTTTTCTCCGGTGGGGGGGTTGGGTTGTGATTAGAAGGAAGCACTGTTATTTAAAATCTGGCACTACTTTTCAATGTTCTACCCCGTTTTCCTTTGTTATTATTTTGGGGAGACAAGAATGGGGAAAATGTCCTACATGAAGAATAAGATTTCTAAGTATGAGACATGTATGGTAGGTCAAGTCTGCTCCCTACCCTGCCATTGAAATGAATACTCTTATTTATTTGCTCTTTTTAGCTCTTGATAGAAGATTTATGCACAAAAGCACTCTCATTCTCTGAACATAAAGGAATCACTGACTTAGTAGGCATCAGCAATCATAGTAGGTAAAACTTAATTGTTAATATGATAGACGTTTATACAGTCGGTGTAAACATACTTGCTACCGTGAAGTTTACAATAGAGGAAAAATTTGGAAGGGGAATAGATTTTTCTTTTCAAATTACCTCTATTTATGAATGTTTATTGTTGGCAAGTGCTAGCAAATTGGAAAAACTTAGGAATCAGCTCAATCTCTACTTAATTAACTCAGTTGTTTAGTACAGGGAGCTGAAATGAGTAAGCCTCTAATTTTAGTAGAAGTGGAAAAAGGAAACGTAGGAATAATTTATTTATAGCTGTATCAGGCGTGTTATGCTGGTTGAGTTCTGATGAGTGGAGATCAGAAATGGTAATATTAACTGAACGCTGGCTTGTCGAGGGTTACGATGGGATCACGTACCGCTTCTCCTGCATCCTGGGGCACGTGCTCCAAGTGCGAGGCTCTTTCATGAAAGGTGCAGTTACGTAGACCTCAACGTTGCTACTACAGCCTTCATCCTTGTCTTTGAACTTGATACCATCAATGTATATTAGCTATACCCTGACCTCACCTGCTGTTTGGGGCCCTTCAGGCACTGCTGTACAGTTTGTGAATTGCAGCGGCGTTACCTCTGTGATAAATACCAAGATTAAAAGTTCAGCTCTGCTGAGCTCCGCTTACCGAGCACATCACTCGCTTAGACACACAGCTTGGGTTTTTCTTGTGTTTATTTGTTTCTTATAATTTGAATTTGCCGGTAACTCACAGACTTTCAGTTAACCGGACTCTTATCTGGTTAGTGTTTTAGCTGCCATACATTTTTCTAGGAATTTATATTAATAAAAGTTAGAGGATTTGTAAAAAAAAAATAAATAAAAAAATAAATGCAGAAAGGTGAGTCTTATTTTATTAAAGATATGATTGTGAAGAAAAACTGAATTATTTATATGAGATTTCCCATACATATTTAGCTCTCCACATCTTCTGAAAATATTCTTAAGCAGAACCAGCGGGCAACTCCAAAACTTGCTAGAGGGTGGAGTGGGGATTATTGAAAGAAATAATGCTTTTGATTGAATTTTTAGTTGCCCAAAGTTGCATTAAAATGTTTTACCTCATCTGCAATGCATCACCCACAACTGTGAATGGGGGAATGATACAGGACGAGATCAGACTAAGTGCCAACACTGAGTAAATACTGAAGGACTATTCCTTCATTTGTATGCTGTTGTCTTGACAGTTTTTTACTAGAAGACTGCTTCTGCTTTCTGTTAACAGCTAAGTGCATAAGAACAGTTTTCTCAATGTAATTTTAAAAACAGCAATGATGGTAAAATGCAGAAGTCGGAAGAGACGGGGCAAGGGGAAGAGCCAAGACTGAAATTCAGTCAGGTATTTTTAAAAAAAGCCTAATTTTAAGGATTTCTGTTGTCCTAGAAGCCGCTTTTTGCCCTTCCCCCAAAATTTTGACAGAGTCATTCTTGGCTAAGTCACTTTTCAGAAGATGCAGAGACTGCATGCTGTAGTCCTCAGTGATTTTGATCCTTAAAATAATCTGTTAAAGCAAGAGTTTGAAAAAATACTATTAAGAACAGGGCCAACATTACAGCTGTTTTGCTGTAAGTAAAAAACAAAATATGATCGTGCAGCGTTATGCCATTGGTAGTCATAGTAATATGCTCAGCTGCTACAGTGTTAAGCGTGATATTATGGATAGGCAGTTAAATCTGTTTCACAGAAGAGCACGTTCTGTGCAGACGGAGTGTTGTATATGAGGGGAGGCCACGTTTTTAACTGGTTCTGCTGGGCTGAGAAGGATGTTTTATTTATTGGTCCATTGTTCATGATTTCTCTTGTCTCAAGGGAGCGCGCAATCTCAATAAGGAGAACAACTGACAGTAGTTTGCTGTTAACTGCTGAATTATGGTTTCTTCAGAATTGAAAGCACTATAATAAATGTGATACCAGATAAATATCTTAAATGTTTTCCATTCCAAAAGAAAATGGAGAATATAATTATAAAAATGTATAGCTCTTGGTTCTAAGTTTATAGGTAAGTGATGGAATATGTAGTTAAAACAAGAACATGTTGTCTTGAATTTTTAAGGAACGTGAGGTCATACCGCTTCCACCAGCAGTTATACTTCCCTGAAAGTTAAGCCTCTTAAAATCACTAGTTTAGCAATATTGCCACTGATGCAAACTATGTGTTCGTATCTCTAAGTTGATATTCATTCTTACTTCATATTAGCATTGCAGTAGCTTCTGGAGGCCTCGAGCATGGACTGGTGACCCTGTGCGGTAGAAGTTGCACAAACCATTTGAGATATAGTAGTAATTACGATGCCTAAGTGATCTTTTGTACTTTCACACCTTCATCATCTCAGGGTAAGGTATGCAGTGAAACTTTCCTCTCTCCACTCTCTCTGGATCTTTTTGAAAGCATCTTGCAGATATCTTCTGAAAAAGCTACTGAGTTTTACCCTAGGAGAGGTTGGAAGTGGTGGAGGTTTTAGCAAGAAGCCCATTACATGACCAAGGAGTTGAATGTGAGCTTCTGACAAGGGTTTCAAGAACTTGAAAGGTTCTAAATTTAAAAAGCAATAAAGAAAATATAAAATATAAACTGCATTTTTATTGAATATGCATAAAAGTAAGACTTGAGAAAGTGGTATGTATAACACTTATTTGTTTTCAACTTAAAATGTTTTAGATATTAATGCCTAATGAGCAAGTTCTGCACTTTTAGTTTCCTAAGTACTTAATACACCTGTCTTATCGGTTATTTTTATTCTACAAATTCCAGCAATGTACTGTTGAGACTATTGAAATATTAGAATACGTAATGGATAGCTTCTTATAGAGAAATGCGTTGTAAATTATTCTTTCTATTGTAATTTTCTAATTGGTATATTTAACTGCAATTTTTTAGGAAAATACATATATAGTTAACGTTCTTTAATTTGGTAGAAGTACTTTTAGTTTCTATGAAGACTACAGTGGTTTGCTTTCGGTTTGAATTGTCTGGTTTATAAGGAAGCTGAGCATTATTCACGGTATGTGAAGTCATGACTGTTCCTACATATTTTTATGCAGGCACAATTCTTCTTCCACTGCAGAAATGTTATACGGTTTTTGACTCATTACTTTTGTTTCGTTTGAAATCAGCAGCTCATACCCCAAGTTATCTTTCTAAGGACAGCCACTGAAGCTTGCTGTCCAAGTCTTCATATTGTTCAAATCTTAATAGTGTTTAAAAACCAGGACTCAAAACAAGGTAGACCTCTGGCTATATCCTACCATACCAATAGCGTGTGTATCCATATGTGTTCCTGGCTTTGCATGGTAGGACAGTGCTGAGATATGAATGATAAATATCTTCCACTCTAATGTCTTAATTTTAAATGAGCAGGGAGAGTGAATCTTCTTGAACACAAACTGATTTCATAATACCCATTATTTTATTGCATCTGCTGAAGAATACCTGTCAAGCAATACTTCAAAAAAAGGAACACAGATAAAATCCACACGGGAAGATAAACCTGCTTTCAAAAGAAAACAAAATAAAAATGCTCATAAATAAAATACTATAGCCCACAAAGTAATAATTTAAAAAATGTATATCCTATTCAATTTTCATTTATTTACTCCCAAAACATTTATTTGACCCTCTGAGAGAACAATAGATCTACTTTTTCAGTATTCTGGATATTTCGTCTTCTCACTGCATTACAAAGATGGTTCCTTTTTCTCAACAACTGGCAAAAGAACTTTTCGCAGACGTCTGCGTCTGCAGGAGCTGGAAGCCAGCGTTCGTCTTAGGCTTTTATGGCTTTTAGGCTAACTCCTTCATCTTTTTTTCATTCTACTTTTAAGAGCTTCTGATTATTAAGGACTGTTGTTTACTGAGCTAACATGTACAATGCCTTGGGTTTGCAGGATTCAAAATACCACGTTTTTATGAAACTTGGACTCAAACTTGTGATTTCCTTTTAGCTTTCAACTTCCATTCGCATTTCTCATCAAAAGCCTCCTAACTGTCATCTTGGAGCCTGGATACAGTAATAACAAACCGTTTCATGGTGGAGTTTCGGGTGAGCTAACGCACTGTCGAAACTCTTTGCTGCTACGGTGCATCTTCTTTTCTTCTGGCTGTCATCCTTCTCCAGGCCTGAAGGAAATGCAAGTGGTCAGGACTGCAGTCCTGCTTTCCTTACAGCACTGCTGGCCAAGACAGCTTGTTTGCGTACGGGTCTTTTTGCAGCTGACGTCCACCACCTGGTTTCCACTGTCATCCCGCCCTCTTTGAAAATTCTAGTAAATACAATGTGTGGGTCTAGATATCACTTTGAATAAAAGACAGACCTCAGAGGACATCCAGAGTCAGTTCCAGATCAGCACTGCTATGCTTTGGTGCTACCGCCTGATTTGAAAGGACAGGCCTCTTATTAGGACTTTTCTTCTCTTGCACTCGCAGTGTAGCTTACACCGTTGCTTTGATGACACGTTACATTTTTCCATGCTGTTTCAAGAGAACTCTTCACATCTTCACGCTGCCGATGCTGGGCATCACATTCTTCTCATTGCACCTGGTCTCCTCATGAGTCAAAAAGACAGGACTGCTCACGTTCGTCCTGGATCTTGGTGATTTCATTTTGAAACTGGGGAAGGATAGTTCAGAGGGCTCTCCGAGGGCTCTCGTGGTCCTCCGAGAGGAAGATGGAATTTTGCACCTCCTTGATGCAGCACTATCAGTCACAATTATGGAAATTATACATGTTTTATAAAGGGGAAAAAATAATTCAGATTTTGTCTCTTGGATTGGGGCTATTCAGAAGATGTCTACCAGTGCTATATTTTAATGAGAATGGGTGTGCATGCATTTCTTCATCTGGAATATTGACTTGTTGGAGATGGTATTTTGGAAGAGATCCAGAAATCATATTCTGGCAATTCAGTCTGTTGCTGGAGATAGATTTGTCCCAGAATGCCGTTGTAAATATTGTATTAGCCAATTCAGGACTTTTCTACACCAATTCCTACTGTGCCTTTCTGTGAGGCAGGTTTAACAGAAGCTGGGGGAGAGTATTTGCCCGTTATTTCTTTTCCTGCTGAAGTCTGGCTGCTCATCGCCTCCTCAACTCCCAGACTTCTCAAGTCTGGATTGAAATAAGGACACATTTTCTTCCTCCTACTCAGAATCCATCAAGATTTTTTTTCCCCCAGTAGCAATTAATTAATTGCCTAATTAATCTGGAGAAAGGCAAGTGTTGAATGCGCTCTAGACCTCTCAGGTTAGATCTCCAGAAGCAGTGTTTGACGGGGGATAGAAATCAGAGCAGTGTTTGACAAAAACCTAGCAACAATTTTACAAGTTTGAGATTTACTTCACACCAGATACTATTCCGTGTGGTCATTTACCTGAGTGGAATGGAAAATAGGATCATAAATAAATGAGAAACAGACATTAGTCCACTTGAAAATATCAAAATTAGGTTTTATATTCATGAGAGCTCTATATATAGAATAGTTGCCTCGTGTCTGAATTAAAAATCTATCCGTGTGCTGCTTAACACATTGAATGTGATTTCTACTAGCGAGGGACGCCTTTCTTAGCTACCGAGAAAAAAGCTTGTATATCTGCCTTTCCCCTATTGCAGGAGCAAAGAGTTACCAAAAAAATATTGCCTGAAACGAACTCATGCTTAGAAAGCCCAGTATATCAGACTATTCCTGCAGGTCAGGCTAAGCTGATGGTAGCCTGCTTTTATCTATATGACAGTAAGATTTTGTGTGGAAGGTCATTTACAAGTGGGAGGAATAGCCAGCTGAAGATGTTCGGGTATTACCTGGTCCATCTTAAACTAGATTACAACCAGAGAGGCTAACGTTAAGTGTGTCTCGAAGTGCAGCGACAGAGTTTTGCTTCAATGAGCAATTTTTCAACCAACATTATCTAAGGGGCCTTATGTATTTTTAAGTACGGTAGGCATCCATCTTGTGTCATTTGAGTGGTACAGCTGATTCTTCTGTTAAAATCATGTAGGAATGACTTTGTAATAGTATTTCTTAAATCTGTAGTTTGGCCTTTGGGACTTTTCCTAATATTTAAATCCTTGGAGTGTCAGTTCTGGATACTGATTTAAACAAAACAACAAAAAAATTTGAAAATTTCCTTTTTTGTGAGCAAACAGGTACCTGATAGTTAATAATGTGTATCGCTGTGGGCTCTGTAACGTACTGATCCATTACAAGCCTGGTGTGAGTGTTTGAAACTATTATAAGTGGGTGTGTTTTCTCTGGTGAAACAAAAAGAATTTGCTTTTAGCCACAAAGATTGTAAAGATTTTTCTGTTACTTTCCTAAAAATGCAGTTTAAAATATTTCAGAGATTAGTAAAAACAGGAAGATGCAGTTATATTTTAGTTTAGGTTCTCTGGGATTTGTGTAATTGAATTTGAGTAGCCGGAGTTTATGGTTGTGTGTTAAAAATAAATAGTAAACATACACATTTAATTTAATTTTATGTTATGCCGCTCATCTGTATGAACTGTGTTTTACTATTGGCTTATTTACAAAAATAGCAAAATACTACAAGGAAAAAAAAGTGCACACACATGAAAAATCTTTTTAACATGTCGTCTCGGTAGGTCATGTACGCCTTGATGTGTAAACATGTGCTTGAGAGACTCTTTCTTTTTTCTGTTATGTTCCATTTTAGAGGCATTGCCAGAGGTGGCTTCTCTCCAGAATTGGGTAACCAGTAGTAGGACAGATACACTGGCAGAAAACAAACTTACTTGCCATAGCTGTGGTTTTCATTCATCTCTACCAATAGGTTTGCTGTTACTGGCTTCATCTTAGTTTTGAATAATTTCCGAGCAACTTGTCTGATAAGCAGCTTTTCATTGACTTTTATTGGGAAGGTGTCTGTAATCTGGAAGTCTGTATTTCTGAGCTAGAAAGCCAGGGAGGGCATGGGTGCCAGTTTCTCACGTATATATGAGGCATTTGCCAGGCCTGGGGGTGCCAAGATATAGAGCATTTGCTATTCCTGCCTGATCTGAAATGTTAAACACAAAACCGTAAGTGGAAACCCAATGGGACATATATTTTCAGTGCATGGTTGGGGTTTTTGTTCCTCAAGTGCATATCTGTTTTTTTGTTCCAAACTGCTGCCTAGAGAAATGTACTTGTCATGAAACTGCTTTTATTGCTTTGTTAACGTATTTCTAATCACAGCAGAATAGGATATCCTCTGCTTTATGATT
The DNA here is from genome assembly GCF_000699145.1 of Aptenodytes forsteri. NCBI lineage: Eukaryota > Metazoa > Chordata > Aves > Sphenisciformes > Spheniscidae > Aptenodytes > Aptenodytes forsteri. The sequence continues at coordinate 802,943 of NW_008794212.1, forward strand.
ACAATTTGTTCTTACTTTATCTTTTGCTAATTTATTATTTAATATCTGTACTGAAATGTGATAATGGTACCTGGGAGAAGAGGGTGTGATCTTTCTTCTCATGAATTCAATGCAGTGCCTCATGTACTGTGTTAATTTTGTACCTTTTTGAGTTGTCATCATGTTACAGTGCTTGAAGAATGGTATTTTAAGTCACAAATGATGTAAAGATTTGATTCTGTTCTTACCAATTAACAGCACAGTTGCACATCCCTTTTCAAATAGTATTTGTTTAGAAAAATGATAATTGATGCTTTCTGATAATCGATACATTCTGATCTCTGTCATGTGAGCTAGATTTGCAGGGCAGTTGAGAATGGAAAATGATTTTATTGCATCAAAAGCATAGTTAAATACATTTATAATTATACAGTTCTATATACATGCAGTATATAATTCTAATACCTATTTTTAATGTCTGTTCTCCAGTGAATCGCAATGAATAAAGTAGAAAGGCATAGTTCAAGGCAACTTCACTTGCTTTAATTCTCCTAGTCTCCTCTCATACGTTTTTTGTGTATGACCACTGTCAATTCAAGACTCTGCCTTAAGTGAAAGACAATGAATAATTTATTTTATAGTTCAACTTTGGTAAAGGGGTATAAAGATAGTCAAATAACCTTTATTATTCTCTCACTCCTTCCGTGTAACCCCCTCACAGTAAATCTACCCAGTTGGTCTTTCTTTTCATGCCAAGTGATGGATATGACTAGACCACCCCAATTTACTTTTTTTTCTTTATAAATTGTTGGGGGGTTTTGTTTGCTAACCTACCTTGACCGTACTGTATTTTGCTCATTAAATTTTATCATAGGCATCATCATGACATGTAATCATCATCGTTGTATTTTTTCTTCATGAGTCCAAAATAATGCTTGAAATAATAATTCTCCAAAACCCCGTTAATGGAATAGAGCTGGAAACAGAAGAGCATAAGGTTCACATCTACATTTAGATCATGTACTCACACTCGTTCACACATCATTCATGTCTCCCATTGATCCTTCTTAGTAGTTTATGTCATACTGGTCCACGACTAACTATATTAAGTTATGGTTGCTTTTAGGTTTATGCCAATCAAAATATGTAATGAATTAAATCCTCATATCCCCACTCAAAGAAATTTAAAGGGAATACACGTGTATAGTTAAATAATTTCTGATGAGATGTGGCACAGCACATAGTGTCTGAAGTAGCTGATGGCAGATTCATTCATATTTAAAAAGTACTCAAGTCTGGATGCTCAAAACATTTTTCTTTCCTGTGCATGGATATCAAACATTACTGGTTTGGATTAACCTAGTTTCTTTATAACTTCGATGATTGTCTCCCAGCAGGCAGTATTCTATTAATAGTTTTGTTCTTTTGCATTGCAGGGGGTTCAGGACCATCATCATCAATAGCCATAGCTGGCACCAGCCAACCTGCCATCACAAAAACAACATCTGTGCTTCAAGATGGTGTTATAGTCACTACTGCAGCTGGAAACCCACTTCAGAGCCAGCTGCCCATTGGGAGCGATTTCCCTTTTGCTGGCCACGAACACTCGCTTCATTTTCCGCAGAACAGCTCTTCAAACAACAATCTTCCACATTCTTTGAATCAAAACCTCCTCAATTCTCTACCTATCTCTTTGCCAGTGAATCAGCAACATCTCCTAAACCAGAATCTATTAAATATACTACAGCCTTCAGCAGGAGAAGGCAAGTCTGAGGTCAACCTCAACCCTTTAGGTTTTCTCAACCCGAATGTAAATGCTGCTTTAGCTTTTCTCTCCAGTGACGTGGATGGGCAGGTATTACAACCTGTTCATTTTCAGCTTCTAGCAACCCTCCTCCAGAACCAAGCCCAAGCAGCTGCCATGCTTCCCCTACCATCTTTCAATCTGACCATCTCAGATTTGTTGCAACAGCAAAATAACCCTTTACCCTCAGTAACACAGATGACAGCCCCACCTGACCATTTGCCAAGCACTCAGTCAGAAAGCAACAGGGTGGAGACCCTTTTAACCAACCCCATGGGCAACCCTATACCAAGCTTTTCAGGCACTGACACTACTTCTAACCCCCTGCTCCTCCCAGCTGTCTCAGGGGCCTCAGCATTAATGGCCTTGAATCCCCAGCTGGTGGGAGGTGTCCTGAACTCTGCATCGGGCAACACCGCTAATCATCCAGAGGTTTCCATAGCCACCTCCTCCCAGGCAACCACTACCACAACCACTACATCATCAGCAGTGGCAGCACTGTCTGTCTCAACCCTGGGTGGTGGGACAGCAGTGGTGTCAATGGCAGAAACATTGCTGAACATATCTAATAATGCTGGGAATACATCTGGTCCAGCTAAACTCAACAATAACTCTGTGGTGCCACAGCTACTTAACCCTCTACTGGGGACAGGTCTGCTTGGTAAGTTCAATTTCTTCACAGATATAAAAGGAAAAAAAAAAAGGAAGAGGGTTGGGGAGGGGGAATTTCGGATTCTAGTTTCTATTTTTAAAGACTCCACTTTATCATACTTTTTTTTGTAAGGCTTTTGTATGTTACAGCTTGTTTATTTCTATTGAGAAAAACATAACTGTTATTGTAAGAAATTTAAAATACATTCTCATTTAATTCAGTAACATTTAATACTGGTTTTGGAAATTATTTTCTATTCCATTCTTAATTCTGATGCCACCTAGACCTACCTACCTTAAAATTCTGTAAGCAATTGGAGTGGTTTCATTTTTCAAGGAGTAAAAGCACAGGTGCATCTCTGGGATGCAGCCGTTTCATTTCAAGTGCATGTGGCATCACAGGGTTAGTACGAGTAGCTGCGCAGTAGATGAAAAATGGCCAAGTGCATTTTTCCAAATGAATCAAAAGTGCCAAAACCGTAAGCACACTCCCCGTAAAGTAATCCATAAAGCACTCGAAGTAGGTCCTTGCACAAGTTCAAAGAGGAAGGTTGCCCTTCGAGCCTTTTATTGTGTATTTATATTTTCTCATTTCTCTGATTTTTTTTTTTTTTTTTTTTATTTTTTCATTTCTCTTTTTTTTTTTTTTTTTTTTTTTTTACTTTAGCTTGTAGTTTAGAAACCCAGGGTATCTCACTTGACAAACACCTACATCCCAGAACAAGTGATTAAAAAGCCCTTAAATACAAGTTTTTTCTCCTGAGTCTTTTGATGATTTTTAGCAAGAATATGTAATATAGTTAGTACTCCTCTGTTGTTTGGTCTATGTAATCTGATTAATAGACTAGTAGGAGGAATTAAATAGTGGCAAAGAACTGATAAGTATTTTAACTTAATACCTCGTACTTACCTACTAAATGGCTATCGTGAACTCAACCCTACTTTACATTTTCCATGTAAAATACAACTAACCAATGATGCTGCAAATGGCAATTTTAAGAAAAACATGAGCTTTTAATTGTAAAAAAAAAAAAAAAACCCACCCACCCTGGGAAATTGATACATTTTTAAGCTTTTCATAAAGTCAGGTTCACCAGCGTATTTATTTTACTAGATCATAAAGTCAGGTTCAACAGCGTATTTATTTTACTAGAACTATAATTTTCATGTACAGTGAGATTTTCATGTAAAACAATGTAAATACAGTTGTTTCTCTAGAATGTAAAAAACCCAAATTGTTCAGAGTGTTGGCTGACATGTCTGTGAGCCAAAAAGCCTTTGCTCATTTGCAGTTAGCTCATGTTATTTTGTCATAGTTAATGAAAAGCTAGTTTTGTTGGGGTTTTTAAATTATTTTCTCTTTCTCTCTCTCTCTCCTCCTCCTCCTCCTCCCCCTCACCACCCCAGTACTGTTTGAAGCAGTCACTCTTTGGAAACTAAGAGTAAGATTCCAAGACGCCGAATATGATAGAAGCTCATTCTGCCATACTTGGCTGTGTACCGTTCCAAAGGCAAAGACAGTCATGTCAGAAACCTTTAGAAAGAGTCCAGATAGATGTGGCATGCAAAAGAAGGAATACTGAAGAAATAAAGGAATAAAGAGTAGGAGGCACATGCCTTGAGGACCATTCCATAGACGATTGAAGGGGAAAAGTGTTGTTTTACAGAGGCATTTGCTTAGCAGTCAGTTAAAATTTGAGTCAAGGAAATTCCTCCTGACTGTTGAAAACTATACTGACTTATGTTTCCCTGTGTTTGAATTACAGGTGACATGTCATCTATAAACACTACTTTGAATAACCATCAGCTGAGTCATCTCCAGTCGCTATTAAACAACAATCAGATGTTTCCTTCAAATCAGCAGCAACAGCACCTTCTCCAGGGGTATCAGAACATGCAGGGCTTTCAAGGCCAGCCCCCAATTCCTGGCCCAGCTAACAACCCAAACCCCATGGCGTGTCTGTTCCAGAATTTCCAGGTAGAAAGCAAAATGAAATCAATATTCAAACAAATGTGCAGCTCTCAGTAGGTAAAATTACGTCCTCCATAGTTTGATTTTTTTTTTGCTGAGTGATTAAGACAATATGGTATATACAATTGCTTGCCTCTTTCAGTAGTTCTTGGATTTTGCAAATCAGTAACATTTCTTCCTGAAATTTTATACTTCCTTCCTTAGAAATTGGGTATAGTTTCTTTGGAAAGAGTTATGCTGCATGTATTGAAAAAAATACGCTATGTATGTTCTGACAATTACTATACGTTTTTAGCAAAACTATTTTCCATTCCGCAGAAATGATCATAAATTCCCATTTAGACCACGCTAACAATTCAGTGGTGAGAAATAAATATTGATACCACTTTGCAGTAATTAGAAACTTAATAAATTATTTTAGGATCCTCTTATATTCCTACTGAAATTGAATGGAAGAGCTGGCTGTGATGTGGATTGTATAGACTGAAGAAAACAAGCATTAGAATGAACGTTACAATGACAAACTGCAAAAATGATAACTCCCTGCTCTCCACCTAAATAGACAATTCTTCATAATGCAAGTTGAACTATCAAACTAACATACTGACAGGAAGCATAGCAACCAAAATAGGTAATAAAACCAGAGTTAAAATACATATTTATTATTCAGTATTGCCATGGTTGCTGCAGAACTCAAGACGTGAAGACAGAAGCATGCAGATAATGCCAGAAAGTGCTTTTACCCTTTAAGAAGGAAAAAGAAGACGTGTCATTTTCTCTGTGTAGATGTTTCACTGCTATTGCAAAATCACAGTCCTCTAGCTGCCTATTGCCTCTCTTTGTTTGTGTATGAATTTTGGTAGCTTTATCTCAGTATTTTTTGCTTCAGATTCTCAGTTATGTAAATAGTAATGGTAAGTATTTAAAGGAGCTTTTGGAAATATTTCACCCTTGTTTTTTACAGTTTTTTGTAACAGCACTATTACTGACATCATCTTCACTGCCTACGTATGTGACAAGAAATACAAAAAGCCCAGTTACTTTAATCTGAAGGTTACAGTTTACTGTGGCAGTGCCTGACATTACAGCTGCAATGCAAAGGGATGCAGGCATGGTCTACAAGGGACTGAAATAAAAAGACATCCCACGAGAAAAGCACATAACCGAAAGGGGAAAAATAGAAATGTTAGCCAATTCCAAAAGGACAGTGGTGGCCTGCGTTCCAGAAATTGAATGAGGAGCATACAAGGAGCCCAGAAGAACAGTTGGTAGGGAGGAAAGAAGCAAAATTAGAGTCTGGGAAGGAACGAAAGAGAATAGTTGAGAACAGAAATACTGAACTTGGTGGAGTTGTTTAGGACTTGAGAGAAAAAAGGAGGGTGCTGTACTTCAATCAGAAGAGGAAATCCCTGAAAAGACTCTGAAAGAGATGATAATGTAGTCTCAGCAGTGCATGGTGGGTTGTATAATTTCATGCAAGGCGTCTATTTTGATCCACAAGGGAAAGTCTAAGAGCCAGTGGTTTGTTTTCCTCCAAATTATGCTTTTTTTGATTTCTGTCTAGCTTGTTCAGCATTAAACCTCGTAACTGATGTGTAACCAAACTAAAATTATGTACTGTAACAAACAGTCACCCTGGCCACCATCCTGATTTTTGTATTAAAATGAGACAAAGTTTGTCTATTGAAATGGAACTTTAGGCAGAATAGCAATTTCCATCTTTTTCTCTACCTTTTCCAGGTGAGAATGCAGGAAGATGCTGCTGTCCTAAACAAAAGAATGATCACTCAAATGGGAATGGCACCAGTTCCTGAGAGCTCCAGCACTATGCTTCCTCCTTTCCAAGAAACATCTTGTGATTTGCAGCAAAGAACTGAACCACCTCTTGGACAACAGGCAAAGGATAACCTCAATGTCGCTGCTCAGGGTGATACATCGGTGGACGCTATCTACAAAGCAGTTGTAGATGCTGCAAGCAAAGGAATGCAAGTAGTAATCACCACTGCCGTTAGCAGTACAACACAGATGAGTCCCATTCCAGCTTTGAGTGCCATGAGTGCCTTCACAGCCTCAATTGGTGACCCATTAAATCTTTCTAGTGCTGTCAGTGCAGTAATCCATGGAAGAAACATTGCCGTTTCTGATCATGAAGGTAGGATAAGGAACACTAGAGGAACACGAATACTGAAGAATTCAGAGCACAGTAAAAATTCAAGTGAAGGGGATGGGTATGAATATTACAAATCAACAAGTTGTAACACACCCAAAAAACAGTGGGAAGGGGAGCAAAGTCCTGTCAGTGAGATAAATAGATGGAAGTGTGATGAGTTTCTAGACCACTCTACCCATATCCATAGTAGTCCTTGTCACGAAAGGCCCAATAACATCTCCACGCTGCCATTATTACAAGGCGAGCAGCATCAGATACTGTTATCACAGCGAAACTGTCAAAGTGATAAAATGTTGGAGGAGAATTTCAGGTATAACAATTACAAAAGAACTATGATGAGTTTTAAGGAAAGACTGGAGAACACTGTGGAACGATGTGCACACATAAACGGAAATAGGCCTCAGCAGAACAGAGGATTTGGGGAGTTGCTGAACACTTCTAAACAAGACCTGATTCTGGAAGAGCAATCTCCAAGTTCCTCAAATAGCTTGGAAAGTTCGTTAGTTAAAGACTATATCCATTACAATGGAGATTTTAATGCCAAAAGCATTAATGGGTGTGTGCCTAGCCCTTCAGATGCTAAAAGCATCAGTAGTGAAGATGACCTAAGGAACCCAGACTCCCCTTCTTCAAATGAGCTGATACATTACAGGCCGAGGACGTTTAATGTTGGCGACTTGGTCTGGGGCCAAATCAAAGGACTGACTTCATGGCCTGGGAAACTAGTCAGAGAAGAAGAAGTTCACAATTCATGTCAACAAAACGCTGAGGAGGGGAAGGTATATTTATATATATATGCACCTATCTATCTATCTACACATGTACCTATGCCCATACAAATGTTTATCAAAACTATCTCGGTCCATTCTTTATTTTTTTCTTTGTCTCTTACTTTAGTAGTACAAATTGCTTTTTTTCAGAACTATAGCTTGCAGAACTGAATTTTTCCCATAGTTATCTAAGGAGAAACTTCTACCAGTGCCATGAAACAGATTATATTTTGGCCTGATTATGCTTTACTAACTAATTTGTGCACAAAAGACTTGCTACATAAAAAATGTTGTTAACAAAAATTTTGGCCATTATGCTTTACTAACTAATTTGTGCACAAAAGACTTGCTACATAAAAAATGTTGTTAACAAAAAATTGTTTAACTTACATTGTGTATTTAGTTGAACTTCTGGCTGTGTCCAAAGAAACTGATATGGAGGTATCTAAAAGTGTTGAAAACTGCAAAAAGGAAAACTGATCTAATCCGATTGAGGAGTCCGTAATAAGTAAAAGCTTGCTGATTCACACATACACTCTTTAAGAGGAAATGCATGCGCATTTTCACCTTGAAAGGAGGTTTTGACCATCTTCTAATAGTGAGGAAAGCATTCCAATTTGCTCTTTCATACTAAAATCCTTTTTTTTTTGTCAACAAATCATATGCTTGTCGGGGATAAATCAGAAAATACAGTTATCAAGGAGTTATTCGTTATTTTATTATGATAAATATTTCAAATTCTGGTCTCCACTACTTGTATAATATTATATTTTTGTAGTTCTTATAAAATATTTCACATCTTCCGTATATAAATATTTTTAAGTGCCATTTTATAAAACGCAAATTTTAAAAATATGTGAGCAGAAAGGAAAGATCTAATGAAATAACGTTTTACCTCTGACACAAAGAAATCAAACCGCTTAAAAATTATGTCTTTTTGTCCCCACATACCTGCCTAGTACATTGCACAACAACAGTCATAAGAACGTAAGAACGGTGATAGTGGGTTGGACCAAAGTATTCCTTTCCCCAAAATTTGGCCAGCAGCGGATATCGGGAGGAGAGAGAGTAGGAGAACATGTTGAGGAATGCTTCTTCACCAACAGCCTCTGACTCCCACCAGTGCATAGCTCAGGAACTTCGTGAGCTGGAACTGGTGTATCTGTGGTGTAACCACTGCTGGTCTTACTGCAGTTGGTAATTGTAGAGTTATCTGAGGTTGATGTGCAAATGTAATTTCCCCAAACAGTCCAACAGGTCTTTGACAAATTGGTACTATAAATAACTGGGGTGATGTTTGGCCAGAATGGTTTCAACCCTAGCTCAAGAGAACTTTAGTCTCTCTTTACAGGTGCCTTCTCTGTTGATCTCCTTAGCCACAGAGGTTTCAAAGGGCTCCCGTCTGAGTATGCTGAATTTATTTACTTTATAGAGAAATCAACATGCTTTAGTAACAATTATTTGAATGCTTAAGAGCTCATTCCTTATAAAGGTTAGATCCCCAAGTTACAAGTCAGTTTATAAAGTATAGGCAAATGAGACAGACGGCAAACTAAAAGATCAAGCAAAACTGGAAAAATTAGGAGGTGTACAATACCACTGTCCCATATGAATTACGAATACAGTAATTACACTGCACATATGTTCTGAGTATGCATTTATGTATTAACTTCACAAAAATGTGTATCCATATCTATATGACTGGTTTGATACATTTGAAGAGCTTATTTTTTTTAACTTTTGTAAAGAGGTGAAATTTTTTTTGAACACATGTTCAAACACTCCTATAACATGTTGTACAGCTACATTCTTCAGTTGTTTGGGCAGCCTGGTCTGAAGGAAAGGGGAAAAAAAAAATCCCAAACAAAAAAAAACCCACACCAAACCAAAAAAAACCCCCAACCCTTGAAAACCAAAAAGAAATAACAAAAAAAAAAATCCCAAACAAAAAAAACCCCACACCAAACCAAAAAAAAAACCCAACCCTTGAAAACCAAAAAGAAATAACCTTGAAAATCAAATGGTCTTCAGAAATTCTGCGTTTCAGAAAATCCTGAAAGGTTACAATTCATGGCGAGAGTCACTAGCAGCTGTTCCGAAAATTGTATTTTCTGCAGAGCTTTCTTAAAACATCTTTTAAAGTATTTGTGTAATCAAATGTTAACCTCCTGTATATTGTAACATTAGTTTTGCTATGCTGTTGGGATTTCATGGTACTTTGTATATTCTCTGTTCTTTATATCATACATAATTTGATTTTTGTTTCCATTTAAAAGACTTTGGGTATTAAATGTAATAATGCTTCTGTTTGAAGAGCTGCTAGAATGGTGTTTCCCGAACAGGAGAAGGGAGGAATATTGCACCTTTGTTTCCTAATGAACGCTTGCTTTTTGGCTATTGGAAAATTAAAGAGGAACCCAAGGGAAGTGCAGCAGTAGCGGCAGAAATTTCTGAAAAGGAAAGAAGCGAGCCTGAAGCTACATGCATCCTAAAACGGAGGATGTGTATTTCATTAAGTAATTAGTTTGATTATTATCCAAATCAAATCACCTCAACAGGAACAAGGCTTTGAGAGCAACAATGTGAAAGTCAAAGGGTTTGTGTGAGCAGTGGTTGCCTGTTGGTAGTGCAGTTCATAGTGATTTTTACGGGGCGAGTATCGTTCTCAGTAGGACTTTCCATCAGTTAAACTAGGTTTTTTAAACGGAGCTTTTATAGTTCTACAGATAATAATAGGTGTGATTTATCAGTGTCCTGAAAATCTCATTTGTATGTATTATTTAGTGTTGTAATAGCTTATTGTAAATGAAGGCATATGATATTATTAATTCAAATATATCTGTTATAGTTGCTTCCAATACCATGTTATGGTAGCAATTTGATACTACTTCTTCAAAAAAGCGCTAGCAGGTTTTTCACTGTTCTACCATCACAAAATTCCAATAATGAAGCTATTGATTTCTTTTCGTTACTTAAGTCCCTTGTGACCCAAACGTGATATTAGCTCTTCATAAAAATATTTACCATTGAACTTTCTTATATATCTAACGGCAGACATATACAACCCTTTGCAGAGTTTGTTCCTTATATGCACATGTATGTCATGGATATGGATAATGCACAATTTAGCATTCATGACAACTCTGTCACGTAGTGAAGTGTCCAAGGTAAAGGATCAAGATGATTATGGTATTGCCCTTTAATTCTGTTCAGTTTGAAAAATAGAAGTTTCTTCTTTAGCTGTTTTTCAAACGTTCTATAAAATGAAGTCTTGAGCTGTAGTGCATTGCAGAGAGAGTAACATTGCCTCCGATAAAACCGTTTCAGTGGAGGAGATGTAACGTATAAGCTTCTGAAGCCGGTTTGCTCATTCTGCCAGTGTTGTGTGCCTTTTCTTCTCATGTTTATCCTTAGAAAAGCTCCGCAGGTTTTAAATAGAGAGTATTTCTTATGTATGCATTTGTAGTTTTCCAAAGTCTGATTAGGAGAGGAATTATTTGAAGTATTTGCAGTCTTACGTTAAAAGTAAGCACAATTTTAAGGGAAAAATGCCACAATCTGTGGCATGATTGAATCTATTTCATGAGAACAGAAATCTTGCCTCCCCATGTGCGGATTTCACCAATAATAACTCTTGCCAGTAAGTTCCTGAAACAGCAGTATTCCCCAATTTCATTATCAGATGCATAAGTTCCAGATGTGAAATTTGGTCTAAACATATATTAAATTGGACCTTATTTCTAGAGATTTTGACAACTTGCTCACGCATTAACTTCACATTTTCACGTCTAAAATTCAGTTTCATTGTGAAAATAAATTATTTAGTAATTGAAAGGCTGGGTTTAGAGGGAATTTAGATTTAACTTTATTTTTCAGATTGTATATAGGCATGCTTAATAAATTTGTATTTATAGAATTAATTTTCCTTGTGTCAGAATACAAGCTGTACTTTTTAATCAAACAAATGCTATGTAAGGTTCCTGTTAAGTTATGCAAAGATTAAAAAATAAGTCAAGCAAAATGTGGCAATACTGACAAAGAAAAAGGAATTTATCATTTCATTTTCTTTAAATTGATGTGTTTAAATACCTTTTTTGTTTTTTACAAGCAGAAATGACTGAGCCAAATCAAAATAATACGGGAGTTAATTGGACTAATGTTTTGAGAATGCAAATGATAAAATCATACAGATGATATAATTAATTTTCTTTCATTTTTGTATTGTTTATACTATCACTAACTGGTACCTACCCAGTGGTGCCAGTGATTATACGCAGCGGTTTAGATACAGATTGCTTAAAAGGTTATAATTCTGGTTGAGTTCAAGAGAACGTAAATTTCCAGTTAAAGTACTTTCGATACCAGTTCAGCAACCCTGTTGCGCACGTGCTCAAATTCATTCCTGAGCCGGCAGATCGCTAAAGTATGTGCTTAAGTACAAAAATTTAAAAAGACCTTTCTCAGGACCAAAAAATTAGCTGGCTAAAGCGAGCTCTACTTACGACTCATAGGTTCATAATGCATAAATAAAGCTTGTGACCCTGCCCGCCCCCCCTTTTAAGGCCTTAAGCCTTTTAACTTGAGCACGTACTGTGGCTCTTCTGAAATAGGAGTGAATTTGGCCATGCCGTTAGCAGCATTGTTGAACTGGGGCCTTAAATGCTTTATCCAGAAATTTGAGGTGATGTGAAACGCTTTTGTGTTGACGGCATCTGTAAAAATTGTATCATGTGTACTGGGCAACTTGGTATTTTAATGCGTTCCAGGTGGTCTCAAAGGTGTAAAATACATTTGTAAAGTGTGAGTACAGAATATGAGACTTTAACAGCAGTGTTCATATTAATAATATAAAGACAAAGAAGGTTTTACAAATATTATTTTCCTTCTTAGTTTTGTTTTCTTAAGTGTTGTGGTTTTGTTTTTTGTATTTCTATTGCTAGTGGTGTGGACATCTAGAGAAATTATAATATATACATATATGTGTGAGGGGATGTATATAGCCGTACATTAATTTATTCTTTGCTGGGAAGGTTAGTGTCTTATGGATGCAGTGAAAATTAGGCTCCATAATAATGCATGTCTAGCAGTAAAGTAAAAGCAGTGTTTAATAATTGCAGGTCTGGGTAATGTGGTTTGGTGTTCATACCTTCACTCAGGTGGAGCCAGAGAAGTTGAAGACACTAACAGAAGGTCTAGAAGCTTACAACCGAGCCAGAAAAAGGAACAGAAAGTAAGTAAATGCCCATTTATTTACTAGCGAAATGGAATAATTAAATTATTTTCCTTCCTAAGACTCCCATTTTGGGGAGCTTAGCAGATCAGCCAAACTGAAGAGTTAATTTTCTGAATTCCTTGTGTTGGTTATGATAATCATTCGGGATCTTTGCTATCTGCATTTTTATTGCATCTTCTGATATTTACAGTAGCCTTTGTAAAATGTCAGCCTACTTGTTTGAGCTTTCATGTGTAGGATTTCTAATTTACAGCAAAAAAGTTATTACATCAAAACTATTCTGACCAAATACGCTTTTTAAAAAGATCTGCCCTTCTTATCTCTTCCCTCTCCCTCTGGCAGCCGCTGCTGCAGGCAGAGCACAGGTTTATTCAGATAAATTCAGTTTTATTTCCCATTGCTGAGAAGCGTTTCAGAATTTGTGAAGTCTGGCTGTATTTAACCAGACAAGGGGCTCAGTGCAGAGCTTTGTGTCAGACATGTATGAACTGTTAGGTTTTATTTTGCCTTTTAGCCTTTAGTTACAAATATACAAGGATAGAAAGACCGTGAAACAGTAAGTATTAGGATACGAAGCAGCAGCATAGACAAAAAGAGGCAAATGGTTGAATTTAGGAGAAAAAAAAAATCTGGACAGCTATAAAAGGATAGACAAGTAGAAATTGTACTATCAATGGATTTGTTCTAGGTTGCTGTTGCTTATTTACTGTTGCAGTGAAAATATATTACTTTGAATCTGTGTGAGAATTTAAAGTCAGCTTGCGATACTTGCCTTTAGCACAATAAACATAGGCTTAAAGGAATTAAATAATTATTTGTCTTCAACTCCTTTTAAGGTGTAAGCTTTTCTTCTATTTATATGTCATGCGGCGCTTAAGAGAAACATTTTTTATGCCAGTGAGACAATGTTGGTGGTTGTTTTTTCCAAGATCATCCTCAAAATATCTTACTGGAGTTTAAGGGTGTGTGGTGAGAACACAGAAGGGCTTTTGGCAACTCCCCAGTTATTTGCTCATGTCCCTGAAGCAAAATACGTGACTCAAGTAAGGTGACACCGGGAGCAAATTTAAAGAGGTGTTAAAGTTGAAGTAAACAGTACAATTTAAGAAAAACTCCCATCTTCTGATTTGCATTTGTATATTTAGCAGACTGCAGGGATTGTCTGCAATTCCACTGAATCCAGTGGCCTTTTTTTGTGGCATGTCTGGTTCTGCCCCATTGCTTGCCCATAAGGAAAGACGAGGTATCCAATATCCCAGCCAGTCTGGGGCACCTGGTTGCCCCTTTCGTAGGGTTGCTTTACAGCCCTTGCAGGTTTTTTCCTCCATATTTCCACTTGCACTTATTTCATGGTTCAGATCTTTTGGTATTTCTTCATGGACGCTTCCTCTTTTTCCTATGTACTGTTGTAAATTTATCTGGAAAAGTTATTAATCTCCTTATGGTCGTCTTTCTGGTATGTGTCTCTCTAGTATCTTGTTACACACAGGTCCAGATTCTTTAAAACATTTAGCATTAGATATAATTGCTACATGTAGAATACTCCTACTTCTGTTTCCTACCTGTATAAGTACTCGGCACTTACGCATATCATGTACTGGCATCGAGTTGAACACTTCCATAGTAAAGAAGACATAGCTAAAGAAACCCAGGATAAATTTATGTTGAGAGGACATGGACTAGCATCACATAGGTCCAGTGTGTTTAGCAGAGCGGGGTTAGCATCCAGGTCCTCAAAATGACATTCGGGTACCTTAACTCCATAAATTATTCTTTGTGTTCCTACAGTTCTTGTCTCAGCCCTAGTATATTTTCCAATTTTTTCCTTCGCTGCACAGTCTTGACTCAATCTCCGGTAATATATATTGATGATATGTATTAAATATAAAATTATTGAAACTACATTAAAGATGAAAAATGTCTGCAAATCTAAAAACTGTATTATAATAGGATGTAATAGGATGCAATTCAAGTTGCACCTTAAATACAGTATTTGTGAATTGTAAATCTTAATCCAGCTTTACGTATTAATTTTTAAAATTGAAATGTTTTGTGTATTCAGTTTCTTAGGTTTCTAAACAAGACACCAGAAAAAAGTGTCATTGTAGCATATTTCATCAGCGTAGTCCGATGTGTTAGCTCTGTTGCACGGAGCTTTGTAACTTCAACTAATAGTATGATCTAAAGCATTTTCTGTAGCAAAAAAGTGGTTTGCTTGGGGATATCTCAGAGGCATGGTGTGACTCCTAAACCATCGTATTTATTCTGGGCCTTGCAGGACGATGCACTCTAGTACAAACTGCTGAGCCATCCTGACCTTTCTCAGTTCCATCTCATCTCAGCCGTTCCGTTCTTATTTGAGCCATGTCCCTTCTTGCTTCCAGGTCATGACGTAGCAGCTTCTTCACCTATCTCTATCCAGTTGTAGTCTCCAGAAGACTTATCTGCTGGAGGCCCAGTCTTCCTTTATCAAAGCCTCGTCTGATCCAATCTTTGTTCTTCCCAAGCTTCGCAGTTATCTGTATTCCTCTGTTCACTAGCGTTCTCCTGTCCCACTGCATGCAAAGCATCTTCTAAGGGTCATCACCCAATACCAGTGTCTCCTTCTCCTGTGGTTTCCTGTTCCTCTGTATGTTATTTCCCACACCAGGCTTCTCTTTTGTCAGGAATGTGCCATTTACCATCCCTACCATTACCATCTCGACCATCCATGCTAAGTTATTTCGAAATGAAGCTCGAGCGGTGGCTTCTTAGAGTTGAAGAGTTACGTCTCTGACATCCCTCCTATTAGACATGTGCCATGTTCAAAGTCAAACAGGACTCCAGTAAGGGAAGAATTAATCCGCCTCTTCCACCACCTTTCCAACTTCCAGCTCCAATCAGTCACCACCCTGACACAGTCTAAGTCTCTCTGTCTTCTCTAGGAGTGAGTCTAGTAGCGGCTTGCCCCATACTCTTAGAGTCAAGCAAGGTGGGTGCACTCAGACGTCCCTATTATCGCTGCAAGAGCTACCCAGAGGCAGCAATTGCAGGTGAAGTCTGGAAAATGTCCACTGTGGGAGGGAACTTCAACTCAAAACATGCTTAGACTTCATTTTGATGATACAATTTGGTAAAATTTTAATGGGCCGTAGTAGGGAGGAGGAGGATTAAAAAACCGCTTCTGACAAAAATGTTATCCTCCCTTCCCGAGGGAAGGAATTTAAATTCTTCTCCAAAGCTGTTGGCCATGAGAGGTTTTCTAAGAGATGATGTGCTGCTTTTTAATGAGAGAAACAAATCGTTGCTAGAGTCTTCTAAATGCAATTTGACAAAAATTGGGATATTTACAGGTTGGTTTGGATCACTAGAGACCTGACGCATACGTTTATCTGATGTCAAATTCTCAGGTGTTTAGCTGCAGTGTTTTGTCTGCAGTAAATGGATATTTCAGTGGTGGGCACTTCTGAAACTTTGATTTGCTCAAGCGCAGATCATCATCTTCATAGTAAAATGAGTGGAGCAACAGTGTCTTAAGACTACAATTCAAATTATCATTTGTATTTTAAATACTTTCGAATGGCTGTTTTGACTAATAGCAATAATTTCATAGATACCATAATAAGGGTGGGTTGCTGATAGAGCATAATGTTGATTAAATAACTACATCACATATAGGTAACTTGACATCTGAAATCTGCTTCTAAATGACATGGAAGTCAGCAATGTTATCAGTTATTAATACAGCTGCGTTATAAACAGAGTCATATTACCT
Source organism: Aptenodytes forsteri (assembly GCF_000699145.1). Lineage (NCBI taxonomy): Eukaryota > Metazoa > Chordata > Aves > Sphenisciformes > Spheniscidae > Aptenodytes > Aptenodytes forsteri. The sequence continues at coordinate 819,276 of NW_008794212.1, forward strand.
TTCTAGGAAGTTGTGCTGCCACTAAACAATATTCTGTTCATCATTTGTGATATCTAAGGGTGCCTTCACGCATCCAAGTTGCATAGCTTAAACTTGTTTTTGCAAGCAGTCTAGCTCAAGCAGTTCCAAAACCCAGGTGGACATTTCAGGCCTTGTACGAGAATCTTTGTTTCAGTTTATCATATAATTTCTCCGGTTGATTTAAACTACAACAGGATACATAATTTTAAAGTTGCACAAAACTCTTTTACCACTGTTTTAACTAATTCATTCAAAGCCTTAGTTAAACTTGTGCGACTTTGTAAGTGAGTGGATGAAGTCCTATTATACTTCACTTTTGCGCAATCAGGTCAGTAAGGCTTCTAGCTCTTTTCGGGTTTTGTGCAATTCATGCCCTGGTATCGCTCGGATGACTAATGCAAAATGGTGTTAGGGAGTATCTTATTTGAATAACGAATAACAGACCCTCTGATCTCCTGTCTTCAATCTCCCAGCTGTACTGATGGTTATGAAAATCATTTTGCTGAACTAGGGGCATGGAATTACTGTCTAACAACGCTGGTTGAATAGTTTGTCTGTGCTGCTTCCTTGTCAGTCTTGCCAATGCTTTTAGTTGCTATCAATCTTTTAAGTCCCAGGGAAGAATGTCCCAGCTGACATGATGATCTTTCTTTTTTGAAAGGGAAGGGTTTCTTAGAAAGCGTCTCTTGTGAAGGACAGTCCTAGTGACCCGACCATCCGTGCCAGCTCGGGGCGAGCTGTTCTCTTACCTGTCTGCCATTATCTTCCCTCATGATGCAGACGGCTCTCTTCCTCCTCCCCTCGTTTCTGCATCTCCAAAGCAGGGATAACTAGTACTTTCTTACTCTTATTCCTGAGAATATTGTGATGGATGCTCATAACGCTGTCTCTCATCTCCAGGATGATCTCTCTCTCTCATCTCATATTCAGCCATTTGTCTTCATGTTCATCACTCTTCTAAATGCACCTATTCAGTTGAAGTCATGAATGAACCAGCCCATCTATCTGTATATATATATATATATATATATGCCTGCTTTTAAGCACAGATCCTCACTGAGCTGTCAACAAACGGTAGTAACTTGCGCTCAAGTACTGTTTGCTAGCTTGAAACTCTGAGGTGTGAACACGGAGCCACAGAAGTATGACCTGTCACGCAGAGCACAATGTTCAAGTGGGAAACTTCTTTAAAAAAGAAATATACACAGATCAAAAATGTCGCTGTAAAATCAGATGCGTATGGAGCTGCCCGATGACTTGGGGTAACTTCTGATTTGGAAGAAGAAAGCCTTCACCCTGCCTTTACCGTAGCCCTTGGTGTGCTGTCATTCCGGGGGAAAACTAGCAGCATTTTAGAGGACTAATACAACTTATTTTCCTCTGGCTCTTTAAAGTTAGAAGGGATATTTAACTTCGAGCTTTGTGCTTTGGGTAAGAGGAAAACTTGGCAGCTCATGCACTGATTTTTCAAGAAGACGGCAGTGCACGTTATTTAGTCCTTCACAAAAGTATTGCTGAAATGTAACCGCGTTTACAAGGTAAATGCAGCACGCTACATGGAGTGGGAAGCAGGCAGAGGCGAGCTGGCACTAGAGGTTTAACACTTGAAGTCTTTAGGAGAGGCCAGAGTAGCTGGAGTACTCCTCTTCTGCTCCTGATCAAAACCCGTGAGAGTCTGGCCCTTTGCTAATGATTTAAAAAGAAAGATTGCACAAAATGCTATGTTACCGTGAAGTACCTTTGCGTTTTATTCATGGAGGTAATCTGTCTTGTGGATATTGTAACTAACCGTACAACTCACTGAAGTGCTGGCTTTAATTGTTCTGCTGTAATTATAACACAAGCCTTTAACTTGCATAATATTGTATATAGGCCTGATCTTGCTGTTTGTGCTATAACAACCTGAGAGGCTCTACAGCTAGTAGAATACATGCAATGAGTTAATGTGTTTATTATGAATGTCTTAAAAGCTTTTATCTGCTACTAAGAATTACTGACGGCGTTATTTTTTTTCTTCCTAGAAGTGGAAAGCTAAATAACCATTTAGAAGCTGCTATACACGAGGCCATGAGTGAACTAGACAAAATGTCTGGGAATGTAAGTTTCTTTTCACGTTAGCAATAATCTCCTTTTTCTATGTTTCTGCACGTGTGTCAGTTAAAGACTGGGAGTGTTGCTTTGGGTTGCTTTCTAACATACATTTTGTTTCTATTTTCTTCAATAACGTGGAATTTTCTGTATTTCTCCGGTGTTAAAAAACATTTGCAAGTGCTTAATCATTCCGAAAAATGGGAAAAGATGCAGAATTTTAGTTACGTTGCCGATTATGTTATTTTTTACAAAGGTAGATTCCTGGACATACTTTTACTCATCCAGCCTGATAATATTTGGATCAGTTCCAGTCCTGCTCATATTCCGTGCGTTTTCTCTGACTAGTGACACAAGATCAGGCCCGTTTGTTTTTCAGTTTGAGTAGCAAGATAGTGAAACCACATTTAAAAGCATCGTTCTTTTGAACGTAAAACTCTTTGAGTAAAGCTTTCCTTATGTGAAATGAAAGATACTGTCATGAAAGGTAAGAGTATTCCTAATATCAAATCTAACAGTGCTCTTTCTAAAATATTTACGCTGTTAATTATGTAAGCCCAGTATCTTTCTAATTTAAAATGTGGTTTATATAATGTACTCATCTTCATACTTAGAACATGTCTGTAACTTCATTGAAACACACTTAAAAATGCAAAAGAGTATATCACAGCACGTCTAACCTCTCATACCTTGTCATTGGTAGTTAGTCAAGTTATTAATTATAAAACGTTTGAATACATAAAAAAGTCTTTTTCCTGATATTCGATGCTCAGTACTGAAGGTGCTTGTTCACGTGCATATTTAGAAGTAGTAAAACTTCAGGGGAGCTACTGGAGTACGCAAAAGGAAACGTATACAGACCTGCAGACTTAGAGCTGGTTTCAGAACCACCAAGAAACTTTAAGTCAGTCATTCGGTAGCTTTTAATGGCTGCTGTAAGTAATAACAAAATCAAATCTTTTGTTTAAACTTGTGAATTTTACAAAATGAGATTGAGTTTTGATTTAAAACGATGTGTGTTTTCCTGTTGTCTTTGGAAGGAAAAGGAAAGCGGGATCTGATTGTCGGTCTGTTACAAATAAATATGGGAGATGCGTCTGGCACACGCATCTTCTGTGTCAGTTACACCACCACTTAAATGTTTGCACTGGGCCATTCTGCTGGTACCTTTTTTTCATTTATAAATCCAGTAGTGCTAAAAACTGTATGCTATGTGCATTTTAACTATGATACAAACTGGCTCAGGGGAAACTGCTGTAACTGGACTTGCTGATCTGGTCGTTTCGGAATGCAGACACGCCGATCTACCAGCCTGCATGTCATTACATAGTCTTGATTTGTATTTTAATTATCTGGTCACAAAATCTGTGATCGGGATTTATTTCCATAAAGATTGTGATTCCTAGCACTCACAGGGCATCAACGGTTCTCTCTTTAGTGACTTGCATTTTTTTCAGCTGCTACTATTCAGACATCAGTTACATTTTAAATGAAAAGCATGTGCCAACAAGATAATTAGCTCAAAGAATTATTTCTACTGGTAAGAGCCAGTAAATAAGTAGTAAACATTAGCGGTCTGAAGGAATTCAGGAAGGACCCAAGGAAATAATTTAGCACATTGCTGAAGGATTTGTTACTGTTGCCTGACTGCTCTTTGGAAGCTGCAAACTCCTCTTCCCAGAACAGCAGCTTGCTTCCACCGACAGATGGTGGTGGTATTCCACGCCAGACACCAGCGCCTTCCTCCACGTCTTTTCTTCCAATTATGTTGTGTTTTTTACTGAGCAGTCAGTGATGAAAAACTGTTTCACGCTCAAATTAATCTACCATTTAGCTCGAAATTGAATATTTCCTTTTAAAAATTAAATAAAGGCAGAGTTGGCTAAACGTAGCTTGTTCCTTAATAATGCTACCGCAGACCTGAATTTGACTTCTCTTATTTTTCCCTGTTAGCAATATTTTCTCACCACCCACTTCCTACTTTATTGCTCTTGTCACGATGATGTATAAAGGTTTGTCTCCAAGAATTTGACATAATTGCAGTTTTGGGTTCAGTTCCCGGTGATGCGGTTTCACGATTACTGGAGCTGGTACCTCTCTCCGGGCTAGGAGGGGTTTGAGATGTACAGGCTGCGGCATCCAGCATCAGCCTTTTTCTCCCCAGTGCCTTAAAGTTCTTGAAGTTCCTTTTAATTCGGGCTTCCATATAGACATGCAATAATAAGAACCGTTTCATAACAGCACCTCAAGCAATCCTGTGACTCATTTATTACTGGCTGGTTACTTTGACCAATATTCTTTGCTAACTTCTAAATATACTTATTTTTAGGTCCACCAAATCCCACAGGGAGACAGACAAGTGAAGCCTCCAAAACCCAAGAGGAGGAAGATCTCTAGATAACATTGAATGTCTTTGTTACTGGTCCAGAACTTGTCAAAACGAGCGTGCACATAAGTCTATATGTAGGTATTGATATAGACGTGGTTATATCAATATTTATATGAAGACAGATAGATACCATCACAGGGTGCTACGCGGATTAGTGGTACAATATTTTTGATGATTAGGAGGGATAGCGGTTGCTGGATAAGCCAATCAGAAATCTTGAAAGGTTGCAGTAACAATGTCAGATGATTACTGAAATTTTTTTCTATAATACTAAAATTGTGATTATAAGAAATAGTCCAAATGTTTCTGAGAAATTTTCATTGTGTATATAGATAATACAGAATTTCATGGTGATATCTGAAATGTAAATATTGTACAATATTGTCATGTACAAGCGTACCTAATGCACACTTTATCTTTTATTGTACAAAAAATAGTGTACAAAATTCTTTGGTTTCTATTGAGTACACATACAAGAGACTACCAGTGTAAAGTGATAAATAAAAATACAGCCTAAATGCTTTTATATGATAATGTAAAAGATGCTGTTTTTGTATTTAACAGCAGAGAGAAGGCATGATTATGTAATACCTTAATTATGACATACACTTCACGCCACTGAGTGTTCATTGATACTGTCTGTTTGGAATGAACCTTGCCTGGAAGTACTGTACTCCATTTCAGGTCTCTGTAGGAGAGTGCAACCTTGCAGATTCCTAACGGGATGTGGGATCACAGCTCTAATTAATAATTCAAAGGCTGCAACTATCGGTTGCGTTTTTATTTACTTAACTTTTAAAGTAGAAAGCTGTAGATTTTATTAAAAAGAAAAAAAGTAGATGGACTATTTTAGTCAACCATTTCTGTAGTTAAAGTTTCATAGCCACCTGATAAACTAAACAGTTTATATCCCCCGTAACGTTGACCCCTCAAAACCCCTAGATTTATTAGCTTAAATTATCTAACGTCATTAACCGTCGTGTTTACTTTGAAGGGGGCAGAGGCCCTGCTTTAATAACGTGATCGGCATTGGTTACGGTTTGGTTTTGCAGTAGAATGAAAGGGCATGCTCCGCAGCGTTCGTAAAAGTAATTCCAGTATCCATCTCGCAGTATTAAAACAACAAATTAAGGGTGGCTTACAAAACTATTAGCAACAGTAATTTTTATCAGTATTATGTAACATATCAGATTTATTTTATTTAAAAAGAATTATTTATACCATTAACAGATTCTTATATATATTAATGTGGCTGAAATGTGCAGGTTAAATCTATTAACCAAATTATTTATGTTATATTAAGTGAGAAATGTGAAACATATGTAGAAAAAATTAATACACTACAGATTTAAAAGTCTAAAGCTATGAGCCATTATAAAATTAACGAACGGAAGTGTAGCACAACATTATTTCCATTTTATTTCATTTTTCTTTTTGACACGGATGGTGGTGATGGTGATGGAAGCCATGACGTCCTCTCTGTCTTCAAGGCTTCCCGAAATAACTCCCAGTTCACCATGCCCGGTCCCGGGGTGGAGTCCGTAACCCCTACCTCTTCGTCCGGGACCACCACTTACCTCAGATTTCCTTTTTTCCCCCCTGAATTCCCAAATCTCACTCTCTGGCTAAGGACTGGCAGTGATCAGCATCCTGGGAAGCTGGCGGTATCGCCGCTCTCCAGATACCCGGCACTCGGCGCCAGGATCACAAGTCATTTGCTCCTCTTCCCATCCGCCCTGCCCAAGTCCCAAACTCCTCTCTCTGAAGGACATGACCGAGACCAGCCGTCCCCGAGGACGACGGGACCCGGCGGCTTTCCCAGCCTCGGCTCTCGCGTGCCAGAGCACGCAGCACTACCTCCGGGCTCGCCCCTGGGCTTTCTCATGTCTGGCAAAACGGCTCTCACTCCTCCTTCCCCCCAGCCCGAGGGATCGCAATAGCTACACTGGCTACAGGGGCCTGGAGGCAGGAGCCCTTCCTTCCGCGGGGTAGGTTCATTTGTCTTTTCTGTAACGCCACCGTCCTCCACGCAAGCTCATGTGAAGTGATCGATTTTATTAATTTTTTTATTATTATTTTATTTGAGGGGGGGGGGGGTGTAGTTTAGCTCACATTTTTCTGTTCGAGTTGATGTGTTCGTTTAAAGAGTCGATGTTGTCCATTTTCCACGCCAGCCCGCTTTCCTGCCGTCTGTCCGTGCCCGCGTGGGTTTTAATTCACCACTGCGTGCGTGTGTACGTGTGCGTGTGCGAGCGCCTGTCTCGATTCAGTTTCTTTCTCCCTTTGCTTTCTGTCCTAGGACCGAGTTTGTATTGACCGACCCTTCTTTTGGCATTTTAACTAATTAGGTTTGTACTTTCTCACCAATGTATACTTTACATCAGTAGACCATGTAAAGTATTTTTGTGCACTTGATTTCATTGGTTAATAATGGCATTGATGTGGGTGCTAGGAGTAGTTTGTTTCAGTCCATACCAATTTTTTTCTCTTTTAGAGTTTTTATGGTTTCATGTAAGCAGTTAATGTAAATATTGTGAGCATTACAGGTCATGCAGTGTTGTAACATTTTAAAAAATGTTGCACCTACTTTACGATTAAAAAACTGGTCACTCATACTTGAATTTTGCCCATAGAGCCATTTCTTTCTCTTTGCATTAAAGCATAATATACTTTTTTGATGGAGGCCCAACCCTTCTTTCTACCTTATTATTTTTTGTTTAATAAATCTATATTTTTTCTGATAAAAGACTTAAAAATGAAAATTTAAAAAATACTTTTTGCCTACTTTCTAATTTAAGAGAGAATTCCTATATTTAAAAGGTGGAAAAAAAAAAAAATACTCCATTGTGGAAAGTGGAACAACACTTTATTTGTCATTAATATGGCACAATCACACGAAACTGAACTGGCTGAGTAAAGCAAGCCCACGACGTCAATCAGTATCTCCGTAGATTAGGGAACTACGTGATTCTTTGAGGATGTAAAGTGTTACATATTCTTGTCTATTTATTTATTTATTTATTATGCTTTCTTTTGCGAAGTGGGTGACAATGTGGTTGAGTCATTCAGATGACATTCAAATTAAAGGAAATATTCCTCTTTCTATTATGGTGCATTTTGTGAACACCATAAAAAAAAAAATATTTTCATTTATTTCAATGGATTTTCTTCATATTTTCACTTCTGACAGAAAACGTTTGGCTGGTATCAGCTGCAAAAATAATACCCACATACTATAAAAAAAAAAAAAAAAAAAAAAAAAAGAAACCCACCTCTGATGTCCCAGGTCTATTACCCTCACAGTCTTAAGGTTTTAGGGGTTAAAAAGAACTTAAAATTTAAAGGTATTTCCTAAATCAGCTTTGCAGAAGGTTTATAAGTAATGTGATATCCTGTTGGAGTCCCTGAGTTTGATGGTATAGAGATATTAGAGGGCTCGCGGTGGACTGAATTACCTTAGGACTGCTACCTTTCTTAGCTACAGTTTGTATTTTGCTACGTAGGGTTGTAATGTGAGAATTCCAGAAGAGCAGTAGCATAAAAGTGCTTTTCTATTTTTTAAAAAAAACCCATTCTAGTCTTACTAAGAATTAGAGATTTTTTTAATATCAGTTTTGTAATTTTTGATAAAATTGTCAATATTATGATTAAATCACCAGAAAAAAAAGTTCCTGTGATGTTCTCTTCGGGGCAGGGACTATGTCTTCCTATGTATTTGTAAGATGCCACGATGGGATGCCCAGTCTTAAATGGGGCCACGGGCACCGCTATCAAATTAAATAGCAACCAACAACGTTGAGGTTGACTTAAATGCCTAAAAGCCGAGAGAATTCACAGTTAAGACAGCAAATCCGATTACCTGGCCATAGTTTGCCTGCTGTGTCCTCCGTGAAGGTAATGTCATCGGGTGCGACGTCCAACGGGTAAGTTGAGGCAGCCGACGGCTGTTGAAGCTTTTGCTCGCACAACCCAGGACCTTCTCATCCAAGTCAAAACGGATCCACTCCCTTAACACAGCCCTCGGTCCCCTCCCTCCCTCTCTCCGCTGTTGTTACCAGTACTAACTGAGCAACTCAACGTTCACGTTTCAGGATTCCCCCCAAAAATACCATTGACCCAGCGGTTTAAGCGCGTTACTGATCCGCAAAATCCCAAACACGTGAACAGATCATTTAGTTCAAAATTCACGGCAAGCACGGTTCACGCTGGTGTCAAATCAACTCTAGAAAAACACTTCGAGACTTCCAAAAAAAAAAAAAAAACAACCCAAATCCTACCAAAACCCCACATTTGTCTACCCCCAGGGGATGAGCCCGGGGGCTTCCCGAGGATCCCCCGAGCTCTGGGAGCGTGCAGCTCGCCGCGCCACGCGTTTCTGCCCCGCTGCTGGTGTCTGTGGACCCGGTTATCGTGCAGCCACGCTATCGAGGACTAGAGGCTAACTGTAAAAGAGCAAGCCTGCGCTCACCTATTTCATGCAGTACTGCTCAAACGCAGCGGTTACGTCAGGGGCTGGGTTCGTATTGCTGTAATAAATGCTGCCCGAGCATACGCACCCCAAAAAGTGCCGCCAGCCTCTTGCGACCCTGCGGTGCAGGCTGCTGTTTAAACTAGCGCGCCAAATGGAGTAAGCCACTCTGAGCTGGAACAGTAATACATTAAATTTGCTTTGCATTTGAAAGCTAAGCAGTGGGAAGTCGGGCCTCCGTACGTCATTTCTCTCTGCCAGGTTTTACAATTTATTTATTGGCATTTTGTTGTTGCTTTAAAAAAAAAATAATCCGAGATTCGATTTGAAATATCCCCCGCGAAAGCACGTTCTGGAGAGATGTCATCGCTCGCGTTTTTACCTGCTGCGAGATAAGTATTTGTCTGTAATGGAGTGCCATCCCAACAGAAGATAAGGGGCTAGGATTTAGAACAGAAAAAAAAATTATATATATAGAATAGTTCTTTCTGGAAGTTCCTACTTTGGAAAAGATACGGGAAATGGGACGGGTTTTGATGTACTTACCCTGGACAAAGCGGAGCGGAGAAGGCCGAGTGAGAGCATCCCCGCGTACTCCTGTGTACGAACCCCAAGAAAGCATTAGTGTAGGTTCCCACAAGTCAAAGAGAACGACGGTGCACGTGCGGTATCAGCCGGAGTTTTAAATTAAATTACGGGCAGAGATCGATCCCGGTGAGCGAGCAAGCTGGGTCTGAGCCGCAGTTCGAGTCCGGCTTTCAGTGGTGCGGTGGTGCAGGTAAGTCCTGCCGGCGCTAATGATTTCACTTAGCTAATGACCTTAATAGCTATTAACTGTTATTTAAAACCAGTGATCGTGAGAGACTGTACAGATAAGGAAAAATAGGCATTCTCATCCGGAGGAGGTGCCGAGGTACCAAAATTAAGGCTGCAATGCAAAGAAAGAAAGGAATAGTATCCTAAAAATACAGAAGAATAAATGCTTTCGGTTCAAAAAACATCTATAACTTCTGCTCGGCTGATTTGCGATTCGCATGCGAACAGGGGAGTGTCGCAGAGTCTCCGCCGTAGGGAACCACCACGGCCGACTGGAGGGCTTTTCAGATGTCCCAGTCAGGGAAGGAGGTTTATAGAAAAGATGAGGTTCAATCCGACTTCGGAAGTTTCCATCTCATCAGATCACAATCATTTTAGGCCTTTTTGAAAGAGAAGCAATTCTTAACTCCCGGTAGAAATACTGCTCGTTTTCAGTTCCAGGAAAATAATTTGTTGCTCCTCTCGCTGATTTTTCTCTAGGAAGAGAAAAAGTCATAAAAGTAAGAAAAACTATTGGCGTTTGCCATTATCTGTTCTCAGTCGTGGGAGCTGCTCTCTGCTTCTGAGGAGAAAAGTGAATTTTCACCCCTGAAAAATAAGGGAAAACTTTTTTGTTATCCTCTCCTGTCCTCTCCTGTCCTCTCCTGTCCTACCCTACCCTACCCTACCCTACCCTATCCTATCCTACCCTACCCTACCCTATCCTATTCTTCATTTGTTTAATTGTGACCAAAAGGAGAATCTGTAGTTCCCCGACTTGGTCTCATACATCTCAAGAGTTTCATCAATCAAAATAACAAACAGGAGAACTTATAAATTCTTCCTCCCAGTGTCGCCGCAGAAGGCATCCAAAAAGCCAGCCTGACAGAGCAAAACTATTTCCCTGGCCACAAAGGTGTCATCACAGTATTCCAAAACAGATGCGCCGGTGGCGTGCCTACTCTGTTGCCCAATTAACTGTGTGCCAGTCGTCTCAACCTGCTCTTCATTTTTCAGATACTCAAAAATTTATTTTACAAACAAGTTAATTCACGTTACGAAATTCGAGGCTTTTGGCATTTCAGACAATGTCATGACAGCCTTTCTGTGAATTTGCTTTTCAAGTTACGAGGAAAGTTATCGTACCCTATGAGCCGGGTATCGACGTCCCTCCCGCACGCTCTCTTGACTGGCAGGAACCTCCAAAATCAGGGATAGAGCAGCAAGGAGCTTCACTGACGTCCTCCCCTACTCCAGTTCCTAAACGTAAGATTTTTACCTTCCCATCCCACACTCCTAAGGCTGCACCGGCATGCTCTGCAAGAACATTTTTTTGCGTAATAAAGCCTGATCATATATGTGATATTTTATGTGGAAGTTGAAGTAAAATCAGTATAAACTGTGTAGAATAGAAAAGAGAGTTTTAAATTTAAAAAAAAAAAACCAAAACCCCCAAAACATGTTGAAAGACTTATCGGATACCCGTGCTTTGAGTTTGTGGGTGTTGGTTCTTCAAGTGAAGCCTTCAGGGTACGATGCAGAACAGTGCTCCGTCTCCAGGTGAGGGAAGCAAGCTTGTCCGCTGGTGAGGAAAAAGATCAAATTAATTAAAAAATAAAGTTTTTAGGCCCTTCAGCGTGTGCTATAGTAGTGAAATGAATTTGTGTTGGGCTATTCGATCCTTTTCGTCTGAATGAATAAACCAAGAAACTTCTCCCTGAGAAAAAGGCAGGGAAGCGGCGGGCGGGGCGGGGAGCCCGCAGGTCCGCACAGGCACCGGTCGCTTCTCTCACAATTGCAGACAAGTGCCAGGAAAAACCTGATACTGCCTAAACCTTTGTAATTAATACCTTGGTTATGATGGAGTGATCAAAATGGAAAATAAAGTGTTAGAATTCAAGTTAGATTTTAAAAATTTTAGGAGATTTATGAAAGCGCAACCCTGAAACCTGCAACGGGGCGACAGCTTTTACAGACCTTGCCTATTAGGTCCCGCCTTAGCACCCACTTTAACGAGTCTCTGTACAGACGCTGAATCCAGCTGTACCTTCAACCCCCTCTCCTTTTGTCCTCGGGTCGGAGAGAGGTGGGAGATGAAAAAAAATGTCAAGGGAGAAGGCGTCCGTGGCTTGGCGTAAGAGCCCTGACGGCAACCTTGTTTGCATCCGTACAAAGAGTTAGGTGGCATGAGTTGGTCCTAAAATAAGACACATGTAGGCGCGGAAACACACGTCCAAACTACGCGTGATTCTCGTTAGAATACTTGGAATAGTTGTGGGAGAATTAGGCTGAAGCCCAGTAACGGTGCGAATTAAACCTGTACAGAGGATTTCTATTACAGGCAAAGAGTTCTTGCTGGGGAAGTTTTAGCACGGGTTTAGATAAATACATATTCACGTTTTACAGAGTAACAACGAAGTATCTGCATTTGTTAGAACTGATCTACTTCGCTAGCAGCAGAGCTAATATCACTTAGGAATATAAGAAAGGCAGCAAAGCACAGCAAGCAACAAATTATGAATTATTTGATGCAAATGTCAAGTTTTAGTAGTGAATGTAGATGTAAATCTTTTTTTGAAAGGCTAAGTGTTGCCATTAAGCAAGTCCATATGACGCTACATCTGTTGGATTTCTTTTATATTTATATCTTTTTATTTTTATGTATGCTGGGGAAAAGTATTGGGAATTTCCACATTAGAATTTTAATAACATCATTTCCCCGGCTTCTGTTGTCTGTTAATTTAATGTTTGATGAAGGGATGATTTTTCTGGCAGAGGTTAAATCCGTAACCACTTCATTAACTATCCAAGCCGTAACTCTTCAAATGGAAATTTGCTTTTGCGGAGAAATTTTAATTTTCCACATATTGAACCCAAGAAGTCAGATAAATTTAACAAGCTGCCATTTTCAGAGCATCGCCTCCTGATCTGGTGCTTTTAAGTGATCTTACACTGGGTATCTTTTTGAGTCGCTCCGTAAAGAATTCTTCCATGCGTGCGGGGAGAGTGCAGGCTGGATTGAAATCTGCTACATTCCTCCCTCAAATCGGAGATTACCGATGTCTCCAAATTCTGATTTTGAATTGCCTCGCTCTTGCCCACGTAAGACCCCGGCAATTCAGTCCCATTTGTCCGCTCTCTTCTGCGTTTCTTTCATTTCAATATTGTCACACTTGTCCCCCAGTAGCCGCATTCAGACAAAGCCAGCTTGATTTCTTGCGAAGATGGGGAGCGGTGAGGTACAGCAGGAGAGCGAGGAGGTATCCATTACTCTGCAAATCTACGAGAAGCCTGTGCCAGGGGACTCCTATCTGCTCTACATAATCAATCTCTCCAAGTATTTCTGTAGCGCTCATTATCCTGCGTGCCTCCAGGATAAGAAGCCGAGAACAATCGCCCATTGTCAGTTTATGAAGCGACTTTTTCATCTTCCTTCCCCAAAGACTAAATACTTAATTAAGTAAATTAAAATTAATTATGGGATCTGTACAACAAGATGTTATCACGTCTGTCCCCCAAACTGAGCGCGCTCTGCTGTTCCTGCACGCCCGCCCTCCTAATCAGAGAATCACAGAATGGTTTGGGTTGGAAGGGACCTCTCAAGGTCATCTAGTCCAACCCCCCTGCCCTGGGCAGGGACATCTTCAACTAGATCAGGTTGCTCAGAGCCCCGTCCAGCCTGACCTGGAATGGTTCCAGGGATGGGGCATCCACCACCTCTCTGGGCAACCTGGGCCAGGGTTTCACCACCCTCAGCGTCAAAAATTTCTTCCTTATATCTAGTCTAAATCTACCCTAAGACAGAAGGTGCCCAGCGGAGCAGCTCGGGTGCGTGGGTGGCTTTGTTCAGCAGATCCCACCTGGAGATGGGGTCCCACCTGGAGGTGGGAGTGTTCCCATCACCTGGCCAGGGCCTCAGCCTTGTAAAAACACCTCTGCGCGGGGAAGGTCAGGCGCTGTGAACCAGTGTGCGTGATGAAAAATACGCGTTTGTCTTCCAGAGCTGAGGCCGAAAGGCTTTCACTTTTGAAAAGATCATTTCATATTCAGCAACACCTAAATACACGATGGGCAAAATCTGCTTCTAACAAACCTCAAAGCATCTTTTTTAATGATTTCTTGTGCTTCGTGAGCAAGAGGTTTAAACTGAGCCAAATTCCAAAGGACATGAATGTTGCATTTCTATTAATTAGTTTTCAGATGAAGATGTTGCCATTAACTATCTACAGTGATCCTCTTATTAACTGCCTGATAAGGGTGACTTAAGTATCTAATAAAATAATGGATTAAACGGCAAGAGTGAATGAAGTGTATCACGAGGATAGTTGAACCTGCAGCAAAATGAGCACAATTATTTACCAAATGAAGGGAAAGTGTAATAGGTTTATTGATTTTGATGTTAAAACTTTTAGGAGATGAGCATCTTGAAGATGTCAGAGGTTAAATGTCAAGTATTTTTAGAAGAGCAAATGTACCCGTTCTGCAAGCCGGTCAGAACCAGGAGAAGATTTCTCAGCCGCGCGTGCAAGTACAAGCTGGGCCAGGCCCAGGCGGGACCGTTCCCACCCTGGGGAAGGGGGGTGGAGGGCAAACAGACAACCGAGAGGGAGCGGTGGGGACAGCGGGCGCGCTGAGCTGCTCCTCCCGGCGAGGAACGGATAGCCGCTGATGCTCCTGGGAGCGACGCCTCTCCCCAAAACGGACCCACGGCGGCAGCGGCGACAAGCCCAGCAAAGGAGCAGGCACGGAGGCTGTTCCGCTGCAGCCCACCTGCATCCCGCTGCCCCGAGCTGCTGCCTATACTTGGATCTTATTTTCCGAAAAGGATCAATGAATATTAATTAAAGGAGCTGTAAACAGAGCCCCGTGATTCAGGCGCTCACACTTCGGGGGTGTGTTCGGTGGGAGCAGTCGCAGGGAAGTGTAAATGCTGATGGCTGTTGCAGGCACGGGAGTGTGTGATGGTGTGGGTTTAACCTCTGGGTCTTGTGGGCTTGGGGTATACAGCGTGCAGCAGAGAAGCTCTGCTGGGGTACTCATTATAAAGCTGAGATCATAAAATAGATAACAAATGATGCTCCCAAAACAGCGGGCGCTAGGAGGACGGGCAGTGAAGCAGAATGTCCTACAGCGCACGCGATCCTCCCTGCAGTAACTCCAAGCTACCTCTCAGTCGTCCTGCAGTAGTAGAGAGTGGTCCAGCAGCCAGGCTGCTTCGCTGCTCTTCCCACTTGCTGAAAAATTATCACCAGTGGAAGAAAAGATGCTTTTTGCGCTCCCTCCCTTCAGCCCCGCGCTGTGGCCGATGACAGGGAAAGCAGATTTTATCGCTACGTTTCAGACATCAGTATGAATCCCCGAGTCCAGCCGTCAGGGCATCGTTCAGGTAATCTGAATGGGTAATACTCAGGGTCTTCCCGAAACGTGATTAATAACGTGTGTCAGGGAGCTGGAACTAATTATATGGCCTTTAACTATCAGGCCCACAGAGTTGTTTGTGGGTTTTTTTAATGATCCTTAAAAGATGGAATGAGATTTCTTCTGGAAAATTTCCATGAGTTAGGGGCCTCCTAAATCAGAGAGGTTTATTTCAACTTTGTTCTTCAATAAAACCAAACCCAGGTAAAGCACACCTCCTGATCAGAAGTTCGCATTCTCTTCTACTTCTTTCTGGAACCAAAGAATAAGTAAAACGTCTTGAAGTTTACATTCAGAAAATGGAAAGTTAGAAAACAAGGTTTCTTTTAAAACCTCTGGTGTTACTGCTGCAGAAAGGCATCGGGCCCCGTTGTTTTCAGGTAAATAACCACGAATCTAAAGTTTTCTTGTCTGTCATGCTCAGAAGTAGCTGCTTTTAACTGAAGTTGCACATTATCTTTTTTGTTTGAAATTTGAATGAACTCTTACTTAAGACCTGTAGACCATCGCATCTATTCAATTTTTCAGAGAATTTAGAAAATTCTAAATTTTTAGTGATTTTAAATTTTAGGGGGGGGTGTTGAATATTTTCTAGAGCATCTTCTAAGCAGCGTGTTATAAGCACAGTCTGATCTCCAAAGTAAACTCAGCTACATTTATTCCTGCTCCCGACCACCTTAGCTAGGACTCTTGCCATAGTTACCTGCCCATACGTCTGGGTCAGGGCTTGATGGATGTGAATGGTCCATGGAAATTGAACGCCCATACGTCTGGGTCAGGGCTCGATGGATGTGAATGGTCCATGGAAATTGAATCGCCATTCCACAACGGCTGCTGTATTTGGAAATGTATTTCTCCCTCCCGTCTCACTGACCTGCTTTCCCCAGCTGCTGCGCAGCTCTGGCTCCCAGTGCCAGGAGGAGACCTTGCACGTTTTCTGCATCACCGAAGGAAAATCATTTCTTGACCTGCACGCGTGACTTTCTTACCGAGAAATCCACCAAGCAGCACAGTGTGCGTTACTTGCTCTCTATTTATTTGTTGAATGCTAGAACAGAGAACCTAGTTTGAGGCTAAAAAACTACGCTTAAAAACAAAACTCCTAGCCCCAAAATAGTGGTGCAAGAGCTCTGTCTGGGGGAAAGCCTAGGCCAGCACTACTAAGCAGAGCGTTGCATAGTCCTTAGCAGTTTTTAAGCTCCATCAGACCATATTTGACTTTTTCCTCCCGTTGTTCTGATTGAGACATCATCCCGCAGCAGCAATCGTCTTCTGATTTCCAACCTACGTTTGCTCAAAGTTTGTTTCCATCCATTTGTTCTTGTTCTGACACGGTCGTTCAGCTTCGCTCTCTGGACGTGTAACCGCTGATGCCCCTACAGCCAGCGATCATATCCCTCCTCAGCTTTCACTCTGCTAGAGCAAGCAAGCCGCACGCCTCTCATCTCTTTCCGTATGATAGTTTCTCCAATCACTTGGTCATTTTGGCAGCCGTTTGTCACCAATTTAGGTAATCGGTTATACCTGGTATTTGAGAAGCAGTCTCAGCAGTGCGCTGGAGGCTAACACCAGTACGTAGCTGTTTCTCTCCTACATGCCTCTAAACCATCTGAGCCATACTTGGAGCTTGTGCTCACGCTGGAATCAACTAATGATTATAGCTGGTTGTCGGTTGTTTCCAGTTAATGAGACTTTATTTTATCAGCCCAACTTTATTTTTAGAACTACAATTAGTATATGGCACTAGATTTCAGACTGAAAGTATTAATACAAAAACCCATTAAGATAAAATTTAACACTGCTATACAAGAAGGCACGTAACGTAGAGCTTGTGCCGCACGGTTTGTGCCATAATGCCCGTAATTAAGGCAATCGCTGGACTGGTGATTGACTTGCTTGTGCCATCCGTGTTCCCAGTCCCAGTACAGTGGCAGAAACCTGACATCTCCGTGCAGGAATGTGCCCCTCCTTGAGGGTGTGAATTTGCCCACGGTGATGAGAGAAATGTATTTGCAGGCACGCGTCTTTCCAACAGCTGGCTTTCTCTCCAGCTGGCTCTTGAACAAGCTGCGTCGTAGGGTCCGTTTTGCCCCTGAATAACGTGGCACGTGTACTTCCCTCGTTCACATTTTCCATCTTTCGAGGGCTTCGACTGTCTTTTTGTTCTGAACAGTATCTTTTATACAGCACGGAGCCCTGATCCATAACTAGATCTGCCGTACACCAAAAGTAATTGGCAATGGTATTTCTCAATCAAAGCCAAATGGACTTGATTTATTTTCTCGGCCATTTGCTTTGTTGTGTGATCTTGTTCAAGTAAAAGCACATTCGGGAAATGAGAAGATGCCAATGAGCTCATTTTTGGTACTGCTTATGTTGCTGGAGGTATTGACTCTACCACATCACCGCCTCTTCTCGCTCTGTCATCCAGCACTTTACCAGTAGGAGCTTTTCTGCATCGCTTTCTCTACAGTAGCAATTTCTCGTTGTGTTTGATTGTTTTCCTAATCACCCGTTCTGGTTAGTCTGGCACTGAAGAAAACTTGCTCCCTGGTGAGGAGGCTGCCAGCAAAAGCCCAAAGCTGAACGCATCTCCTTGAAGCAGACACCTGCAAGGAAGAATGAGACTGAGACGGTGTCTTCTTCCATTTCTCCTCTTCATTTGCTTGCTAATTCACAGCTAAATCCTCTTTATAGTGGGGAGGCCCTAATCATCTTCAGTTATAGGGTTTTATAAACTATAGGAGAAAAGTAGGATGTCCTAAGAGGGTAGGACTTACAAATCCATAGGGGTTTTTTGGTCAATAAAAGAAATAAAAGTACAACACAATATGTTTTTTCATCTTCCGGTGTGTAAATGCTGCAATTCTGAATATAGGATTAAAAATATTGCCTAAATCCTTCTTTTAATTTCCAGAGGACTTTACATCTGGCAGCAACTTGCAATACATTGCAGAATATTCTGGAAAAAATGAAAGTCTGTCAAAGCTTCATCTTCTACTAGGATGTGATTTAGCAGAAATACTCTGTAACAGATTGAGTTATGTTTTCTTGTAGCACAGTAATTGGCTTCATGTTTCAAAATATGAACCACTACAAGTGATGTTTCTCTCATGTATCCAGAGGTATCTCATATTTATATCCCATATAAAGCTTATAATATTGAAGAAATATGTTGGGTTTCAGGCCTTGCATGACAGCTGTAGCTCTTTCAATCATTATTATTAAAGAATATTTGCACAAGTTGCCATCTCCGTCATTTTAGAAAATTTTTTTTGCGATTTTGCAAAACAATTTGCCTCCCTTGATCTCTGCACGCGTCGTGAAGACTCCACTTATTGAGCTCAGCAAATGTCACTTGTTGACTGCGTATTTCTTCTTGGTTCAGCTGTAAATTAGCCTAGGCAGAAGTTTCACAGAAAATTAGAGTCTTTGTTTTAAGAAAGTTAATTGTTGCTGGAGCTCTGATCTCTTCTGCTTTTATTTCAGACAAATATACGTTCACTCGGTTTGTTGGAATCGATGAGTGAGGGTATATATTGGGAAGCGGTGTGGGTTTGAAGTGGGATTTGCTTTGATATTTCTGTGCAAGTCCATGTGATAGCTCACTGACTCATATAGCTGAAAATAGGTAGTGATATCAACCACAGAATTCTTTACAGATTTTTTTTTTTTTTTTCCTTTTCTTGCCTAGCTAGCTGCTCTTCCAAAAAATCCAGGTCATTATTCAAATCTGCGCTTAGATTAAAACTCCAGATAGCATCACTCTTACTCATTGATGAATCACACTGGAACAAATTTTGGTCCTACTGAACAAGCTATGTGTTGCCTTAGTCATAAGTTTGTTTAGCAAATCACATGTCAGGCTTAAATTAAGCACTTGCTTAAAGCGGATACTTTTTGAATATATTCTGAAAAGTTTGCACGTAAGATTTATACTGATTTATATAGATAAGATTTACAGTGAAAACTTCTCAAAGCAAAACTAGAGAACGAAAAATTCTGTCCAAAATATAGGCCCAGTCTTTATCCCCAAAATACACCAGTTCCGCTTGTATCGTTTGGACAGAAATAAAATGAGTTACAACTATTAAGCATAAGGATATTGATCTATTCTTTTAGAATACAACTAACTGCTGAAAAACACGAGTGGCAAGTAAAGTGGCCTATTCTAGGCTGTTTCACACTAAGGAAATCCAAATCCTTCTCTTTCCTGTTCTTTGCCAGTTATATTAATCTGCACGTAAATACATTATTTAGCGGCACAGCGAGGCTAGAGGCCATCACGCTGAACTACAGCACAAGAGCGAAGGCATCAGAGCAGCGGCGAGACAGCAAAGCCCGGTGCTAGAGGAAGGAGAGACCAATTCGCAGGCAAGTCCTTCCATCCCCAGCAAAAGCAAATTTCAGGAGCAAAACAGAGAGAGGTAATGTCATGGGTTAAAATACGAACGGATGTTGTTAGCAGCATACCTAACAGGACTGCTGGACACACCTGAAATTAAACGTGATCTGTCAAGTCTAATTCTAAATTAATTTTGAATATTGGCTTTTGGAAGTGGTTGGTAAGCAGCAAAAAACCCACCCTGGGTGCGGTGATGCCAGCCTGGCTGCCTGCCACCAACCACACCTCGGGGAGAGGAGCGCGCTTGATATCCCCGCAGCCTCTGCTCTGTTACTGCTGACAGCAAATTGAGCTTTCTCGAAGATTTTTTTTACATTGCTTGCTCCTATCCTTATGCCAATATCAAATTTGCACTGAAACTTTCAAACTATCACCAAATGGCTCTTTACATTAACAGGGCCATTCTGCCCAGCCACGAACGAGGATAACAGGAATTCACCGGAAATTATAACTTAAAAACTAAACACAGAATAGGTAACGTAAATAAAACCATTTCCAAAAATACTTAGAATCATAGAATCATAGAATCATTAAGGTTGGAAAAGACCTCTAAGATCATCGAGTCCAACCATCGACCCAACA
Organism: Aptenodytes forsteri; assembly: GCF_000699145.1. Lineage (NCBI taxonomy): Eukaryota > Metazoa > Chordata > Aves > Sphenisciformes > Spheniscidae > Aptenodytes > Aptenodytes forsteri. The sequence continues at coordinate 839,442 of NW_008794212.1, forward strand.
CCCCCATGCCCACTAAACCATGTCCCTAAGTGCCTCATCTACTCGTCTTTTAAATAC